>NC_141545.1:29923102-30043102 GCF_021556685.1 Rattus norvegicus | reverse complement strand
TGACAAAGAGCATAGGGGAGCCTGGGACTCGTGAGGACCCTAAATTAACCGTCAAGGCTGAAGCATGGAATCACCTCTTAACTCTCTGTCCCAAGCAGAGACGCTGGGATGGAGAGGGGCACGTGACCTGCTCTTTTAGGTGATGGGATCTGGCGTCTTACGTGACCACTGTCACAGCAGCCAGCGTAGAACCTCACACCTAATCAAAGTGCAGTAAATAAGGGTCTGTGGTATCCGGGATTCAGCCGTAAGTAGGACATCAATTGCATGCCACAGCAGGTCCCTGAGGCTCAGGGACCATCTCAGAAAAGGGGACGTTTAAAAGGCCAGAGGTCAAAGGGGTCCAGGGCTAAATAATATCTTCTGAACATGACAGAGCTGTCTCCCGTAAGAGCTCAGAGCAGCTGTGCTTGCCTGTGTAAGATCAGGCCATTCAACACTCCAGCATTGCGAGGTGGGGAGGGTATATATGCTTTCAACAGTTGGTGGCTGCTGGTGGAGGAACAGTTAGTTGTCCTTAAGGGTATGGTCACTAGTAGGTGACCTGTGGGCGACTCCCATACCTGTGAGTCTATGGGCAGCACAAAATAGACTTGGTGTTTGGTTTTTAAAATAAATTAATTTGGGAGGAGTTGGGAGAGAGGGTCTGGATTTCAGAGGATTTGGGAGAGGCACGTGGGTGTATACAATCAAAATGTACAACATTCATTATGATATTCTTTTTTTTTTCTTTTTTCAGAGCTGGGGACTGAACCCGGGGCCTTGCGCTTGCTAGGCAAGCGCTCTACCACTGAGCTAAATCCCCAACCCCTCATTATGATATTCTTGAAGAAGTTTAATTTTTTTTTTAAACAAAGGTGAGAGCACTGCCTCAAAAGAGCAAGCCAATAATCTAACAGAAGGAAGTTGGGGAGGGAGGGAGGGAGGGAGGGAAGGAAGGAAGAAAGGAGAGAGGGAGGGAGGGAGGGAAGGAAGAAGGGAGAAAGGGGAGGAAGAAGGGAGAGAGGGAAGGAGGGAAGGAGGAAAGGAGGGAGGGAGGGAAGGAGGGTGGGAGGAAGGGAGGGAGAGGGGTGCTAGGAGGTACCTAAACCTCAACCTGGCATAAGGTCTATGCTGCTGCTCTGTGGAGACAAGCTTCCCTTTGCCCCTTCGACCAGAGAGGAAGTCAGCTCCCTCTGAACGGATATTCCCATTCTTAACCGAATTTGGTGAGTGTCTGAATGAGCGAGCCAGGTCTTCCCCTCTCATAAATCAAAGGCAGGGAATAATCTTGCCCATACATAAACAGGAGAATATGAAAATTAATGCTTGCCGGAACCTTATTTAATTTCGCAGTAAACTGATTTCCGTGACATTTATGCTGGGTTCTTTTGTGCAGTTGTGTGCCAATCCCCTCCCTGCCCCCTCCACATCTTTTTATATTGTTTTCTACTCCCCCCCGCCCCCGCCCTTTTGACTCCATTTTAGAAAGGCCGTGATCGGCACCTGCACACTCACTTCTAAAATGACCTTCCTTTTTTGAAATCCATGTCCTTCCATTTACAATAAAAGGTCATCAACTTGTGGACAAGGAGAGGGGGGAGATCAAAACCATTACTGCAGCAATATACTACAAGATGGCCGTTATTAACCTCTGGATGAACAGGCAGGCGGGGAAGATGGATAGAGAGAGAGAGAGAGGGCTTGTGTTGATACACATTTATCTTTGGTAATTAGCCATCTGGGGGGAAACCGCAAATACAGGCAACAGAAATTGATTTATCTTCAAATAATAAGTTTTGCTTCACAACAAGGTCTAAAAGTGGCTCCTCTCAAGTGCTAATTCTGCATGTCACTTGCAAGCTTTGAGGATGAAAGTAGTAATTACCAAGCCTTTCATATGCAAAAATGAGGTGCTGAGGAGGTGGGCCTGGCTTCATCTAAGAGGAAGGAAATGTGTACGTGTTCCTGAGAGATCCTCAGAGGTCCTAAAGGATCGCTCCGTTGCGCCCCCTGGAGGCCCAGAAAGAACCCTCTGTAAGGGCTCTTAAGGGACTCACTATAGACAAACGTAGGTCTCCAGTGAGCCCAAATAAACTCTCCCTTTCTTAGGTGGTCTTTACCTGGATTTTGTCATGGGATCAAGAAGAGAACCAATATACAAAGACCTAGAGGACAACTTTATGTCATTATATTGTTTAATCTCCTGCGTAGATCGTAGTATTGGCAGACCTCAGGCTGCTCAAAGTCAGGATGCTATTTGGTTTTCTCAAAGGACACATTAAACAACTCGGTGGGGACCAGAGCCCGTGCTGTCACACACTAAAGCATCCCGGACCATACGCTATGTGCACTGCTTAACGGGGGTATCTAGCCCACGGCCCATGAACCCCATGGACCCCAGGAACTCAAAAAATGGTAAGGGTGGAATGGAGAGATGGCTCCATAGCAATGACTGCTCATAGAGAGGACCCTGGTTCAGTTCCCAGCACCCACATTAGGATATCTTACAACCATCTGTAAGTTCAGAGATCGGGTACCCTTTTCTGCCCTCAGTGGGTGCCTGCATCCCCGCGGTCATCCACGCAGTGAGGCATACTACACACATACATAAAAATTTTGAAAGTGAAATCTTTAGAACTATTAGATTGATCAGTGGTTTCATTGCTGCCACACGCGTCCACTAAAACTGCATGAGCCAAGCTGACACCAAGTTCTTTAGTAAACAGACCGACAGGGGGACTCAGGAGCCACCCCGGGACTCAGTCCCTGAAGGTTTGGCAGCCACGATTGAGAGAGCCAACCAAAGGGTAATTTGTTCCAGGAAGAAATAGCACAAACCAAAAAGGGATTTGTCCTGGCAATTCCCCATCTTTAGAGTTAACCCTCAGGGGAAGAACCGGCCTCTAATGAGCAGTGGTTCAAAACCACCCATCCAGGCTCACACATGGCACCCTCTGAATTGATTCAAAGACAAAAGAAAGCAGAGTGAGTCACTGCAGAGAGGCCCCGCCGACATCCATCTGCTGCAGCTGAGCCTTCTCCCATTAAACCCTTCTCATAAATAGCGCGAGAGCCCCGCCGCCTGCTGCCAAATGGTTTGCTGAACTGTTTGTATTAATAACAAATTGGGATCCATTGCTGTCTGAAACACAGCCTGAATGCTGCCACCTGTGAAGCCCTTTTGGCGGGAGGTGGGAGCGCCCGATATAGAACACCTGTCCGCATGCTTTAGGTGCGATTCTAGGCGCTAAGACAGACCCATGCACGAGTGTGCCAGACCTTGGGGGGCCTCCTGTGACGACAGGGGAGCTGATCCCAGCGTCCTTTTGGCAAATGGATAGTGAGGGAGGTACCAAACCTGCGTGCCAGGTGTAAGCCCTGCTGCCCCTTATGGACACGTGACTCTGAAAACATTACTTAGCTTCTGTTTATATTCCTCAAGGTACCATGGGTGGGGGGGAGGTCTTTGCACCCAGAATGCAATGGGAATGATGTCAGCCAGGATTGTCCAACAGCTGACAAGAACATATGTATGCTTGGGTTTTATTGATCTTTTGTCGCATTCATTTCTCTTACTGTGTGTACAGCAGTGCCCGTTCGTCTGGCAGTGCATGTGCGCCACAGTTTGGCTGTGGAGCTCAGAAGGCCCTGAGGGAGTCCGTTCTCTTCTTCTACTACGTGGATCCTGAAGATCAAACCTACGTCGTCAGACTTGGCAGCAAGTGTTGTCCTCGAAGCCACCTCACCAGCCTACGCGTGTGTAAAAGTGTGGAGGGGCACGTGTGCACATGTGGACAAGGGCATGTAGAAGCCACCGGTATTGTCCTGCAGGATGCCAGCCACTTTATTTTTTGAGACAGGGTTGCTCTTTGGCCTGAAACTCACCAAGTGCTGTAAGCTGGGTGGTCAGGGAGCCCTTGTCTCTGCCTCCTTGTGTATGATTGCAAGCTTATGCCTCTAACCCTGGCTTTTCAAAAACCAAAGATTAATTTAATCATCATCATCATCAGTGTTTGTGTGTGTGTGTGTGTGTTTTCACATATATTTTCAGAAGATCATAGAAGGCCATCAGACCACCTGTAGCTGGGATTACAAGCAACTGGGAGTTGACTTACATGGATGCTAAAAACTGAAGTGACTTCTGCAAGAGCAGCAAGAACACTTAACTATTGAGTTATATCTCCAACTCAGATGGGTTCTCCATGTTTTATATGGGTTCTTGGGGACAATCCCAGGTCCTAATGTATTCAGGGCAAGCACTTTATATGCAATCTCCCCAGCTGTTAGAATCCCAACCCTGACCCATGTCTTCAGACAAAACAAACAAACAAACAAACAAACAAAAGCCTTATTTTGTTCAGAATGAAAGCCTTTTGCCTTTTGCCTTTTGCCTTTTGCCCACAAAGTCCCCAAACTCTGCTTACTGAACTAATTCCCCAGACCTACATACATTTATTCCGTGTCACAGTGGAACATGGTGTTGGCATCTATAAAGCTTACACTCAAGAAATGCACAATTAATTTACAAAAAAAACCAATTTCAAAAAGTATCTCATAATGCTTTGAATGAGTTATCAGTTTGGCTACTTGGTCAGGCTACATCCTCAGCTCTCCCTATATGCAGGCTGTTGGCTTGGCTTGAACATCTCTGTGACAGGCAGTCCCACTAGACTGTGGGCTGGGCTAGTTCAGTCTGTCCTAGCACACGCTTGGTGACCACAGCAATGTGTTCTATGATATCCTGTTCCCAGGAAGCCTGAGTGAAGAGAACACCATGATTCTCATGAGAGGTTTGATAAGATGCATACATAATGCTCTCAGCTTGTGTTTTACATGTGTCATCATTATTTTCTCATTGCTGGGACAAACTACCTGACCCCCTCCCCCAATAAAAACAACAGAAAAGCAAAACAAAGAAGAAAAGGTTTAGTTTTAGCTAGCAAGAACATGGCTGGCCCCCAGCAAATCTTCTCCTACGAAGATTCTCCTGTCTCAGAATCCTTCCTTGGACCTCATCCCTCTTGGTCTCATTCACTAAGATCATTCTTTAAAATGCCTGTTGTTGGGCTCAGGGTTGTGAAAGGGAAAGGAAAGGGGGGGTTAAGAAGAGAGGGGAAGGGAGGAAGGGAGATAGAGAAGGAAGTAGAAGGGTAGGGGTGGGGGAGAGAAGAGAAGCACAAGGGAAGGGAACTAAGAAAGGAAGGAAGAAGAAAGGAAAGAAAAGGGGAAGGAGGAAAGTAGGTTAATTTATGAGACCAAAAATAAATAAATAAATAAATAAATAAATAAATAAATAAATAAATACTCCATCAGAGATAACAGAGACATGCACAACACATTTTTTGAATTCTTTTTTTTTTTTTTTTGGTTCTTTTTTTCGGAGCTGGGGACCGAACCCAGGGCCTTGCGCTTCCTAGGTAAGCGCTCTACCACTGAGCTAAATCCCCAGCCCCCATTTTTTGAATTCTTATCTTCAAACTGCTTTTCAAAAATTATTTTATTAGTTGTACAAAGTATGGTGTTTGTTTTATAAGATTTATTTATTTTATGTATGTAAGTACACTGTCGTTGTTTTCAGACACACCAGAAGAGGGGTATCAGATTCCATTACAGGTGGTTTTGAGTCACAATATGGTTGCTGGGAATTGAACTCAAGATGACTAAAAGAGCAGTCAGTGCTCTTAACCTCTGAGTCCTTTCTCCAGTCCACAAAGTAGGGTATGTTACTATGACATTTCTGTATGAACTACATGTGGATCATGTGACCCTCCATTGTTACTTATTATTCTCCTTCGTTGGTTTTCCTTTCCATTTCTTTAAACTCAGACTTTAGTTATTTCATTCAATGTGTAGATTTACCTCTCCACAGCTCCTAAAATAGTGAAGAGAAATTAGTTGTCAACTTGATACAATACAGAATCACCCGGGATGAGAGTCTCAGCGAGGGATTGTCTGCATTGGATTGGCCTGTGAACAAGTCTATAGGAGACTGTCTTAGGACAATTGATATGGGAAGACCCAGACCACTGTGGGAGGCAACATTCCTTAGGCTCTGGATTCTGAACTGTATAAGAATATGCATGCATTCATTCCTTTGTCTTTTGTTGTTGATGTGATGATCCTGTCTTGAGTTCTTCTCAATGATAGGCTGTAGTCTGGACTTGTAAGGTGAAAGAAACAAAGAAACTCCTGTCTCCTGTAAGTTGCTTTTTTTTTTCTGTGTAGTTCATCATAGCAACAGAAATGAAACTAAGACATGGGATTACTTTGTAGTTATGAAGAGAACGGACACAGGTTTATGAACACATTTTAAAATCATTGGCTTTATCAATATAGAGGGTATATATTTTCTTTAGGTATTTCTGCTTAATTTCTCCCAAGTGTAAAAAAAATTATTTGGGCTGAAGATGTAGTCACTTGGTAACACGTTGGCCTAGCATGGACAAAGTTCTGGCTTCTTTTAATCCTAGCATCAATATAAAATATGCATGGTGGTACACGCCTGTCATCTCAGCACCTGGGAGGTAGAGGTAGGAGGAAAAGAAACTCGAGGTCATCCTCAGCTACACAATTACTCTGAAGCAGGTCTGTATTTGAACCCATAAGGGTCTATCTAAAAATACATAACTTGTATAAAATGTGAATTTTTTTTAGTCAAAAAAACTTGACATGAAAACATATGACAAAACTAACATCCTACTGAGGTTATTAATATGCTCCTTCTGGAGACCTTCTAAAATATCTAGCATCTATCTTTGGTTGTTTTCAAATGTTTATTAATGTCTATTCTCATTCTTGGATAAGATTCTATCCAATTATTTTCAGATACCTGATTTCCCCCTCAGTTCCTTTATCCCTGAGTAGAGATTAAGAACTGTATTGGAAAAAGGTTATTGATTTATCCAGGTGAATTTGTTCAGCATGGTGAAAATTACCCTGTAATATCACTGCACAAACACAAACATAAATATGGATGAGCTAAGGATTAACTGCCCATCCTTCATGCAGAAGCTCACTAGTTACATAGCACATCCTCCAGTAAGTCCTGGAAAGAGCTCAGTGCCTTGCCTGGTAGGAATGAGTTTCTGGATGTTCCTTATATGTCTCCTCTGTCATCAGAAAATTTTGTGGAGCTATGATCAAATAAGATATCACCACATACATGTGTGTGTGCACACGTGCATGCCCATGCACACACTCACACACATGTAGATAGAGGCCCAAGATCAACCTCAGATGTCTTCCCTCAGGTCCCATCCACCTTGTTTTGTGAGGCAGTGATTCTCAGTAGGATTATCTAAAGTACATTCGTCTCTGGTCGTGTCTGTGATGGATTTTCTGAATTAGGTAGCTAAGGTGTAAAGACCCACCCTGAATGTGGGTGGCACCACTCAGGGGTTGAGGTCCTGAACCACAATAAAAAGATGGGGAGGGAGAAGAACTGACTGCCAATGCTCATCTCTCTCTGCTTCCAAACTGTGTATACAATTTGACCAACTCTCTCACACTCCTGCCGCTATGACTTTCCTGCTATGATGCACTGGGCCCTCAAAATGTGAGGCAGCATAAACTCTTCCTCAAATTGCTTTTTTCAGGTTCTTTATGTCAGCAACAAGATAAGACTTGTAACCAGTGTAACAGGAAACAGATACCTGAGGTATGAACATGTGGAGAGAAAGGGAACCAGTAAGTGGGGCTCAAGGAGGGCAGGGAGAAGGCAGTGAGGGAGAAAGGCGAAGGAGAGTGAGGATAGTATGTGTAAAGATGCCATAGTGAAGCCCACGGCATGAAGGTAGAGAGATGGATCAGCAATGCTTGGTGCACTTGCACAGGACCCAAATCTGCTTCATAGCGGCCACTTTGGGTGGCTTACAACCACCCACGATTCAAATATCAGTGATCAAGTACTTCCCCTGGCTCTGCTAGCACATGTACTCACATGCACAAGAGCACATATCAATACACACACAAACACATATGCACATATACAGACATATACACATATACACACATAATATATACATATATAAACACATACATATATAAATATACACGCATACATGTATATACATATATACACATACACACACAAACACATGCATACACATACACACATATAAACAGATAAACATACATAAACACATACACACATACATACACACTGACTAACACACACAATTTCAAATTTTTAAAAAAATCTGTTCGAAAATTCTAGAGACCAATAACAATGCTGTGTTCGTTCCTTGCCTTAGGGCTGCAGCTGTAGGGTTTTGTTGTTTCTTCTCTTACTTCTCGCCCTGTCACCTTCTAGGGGGCAAAGGAGACATTACACCTGTATAAGACACATACAAAGCATGTCCCACCCCACACCTGGATTCTTCTCTCTGTGTGTCTGTGTGTGTGTGCATGTGTCTGTCTATCTCTCTGCCTCAATATCTATCTATCTTGATTATCCCTATCTTCTATTTGTGTATATCTCTATTTTCTATCTATAGGTATCTATCCCTATCTATCATATCTCTCTATCATCTCTGTCATCCATCTACCTATCTATCACATCTATCTATCTATCTATCTATCTATCTATCTATCTATCTATCTATCCATCCATCTACCTATCTTATCTATCTATCTATCTATCTATCTATCTATCTACCTATCTGTCTATCTCTCTATCTACCCACCTATCTACCCACCTACCCAACCATCCATCCATCTATCTATCTATCCACCTACCCATCTATCTATCTATCTATCTATCTATCTATCTATCTATCTATCTATCTATACATCCATCCATCTATCCTATCTATCTATGTATCTATCCATCCATCCATCCTATCTATCTATCTATCTATCTATCCATCCATCCATCTTATCTATCTATGTATCTATCCATCCATCCATCTCCATCCATCTATCTTATCTATCTATCTATGTATCTATCTATCTATCCATCCATCTCTCTATCTATCCATCTATCTATCTATCTGTCTATATCTCTGCTCTCTCCCTTTCTTTCTTCCAGAAGAATACAGTGGTTGAAGAAGGGAGGCACCTTGAGAATTTACATGCATATTAATTGTGGCCTGTGGCTTCCTGGTGACAAGGTTTTATTTTGTAGCCTTTACAACTTTTATTAGAGACATGACTTCTTTGTTACTGTTTGTTGCCCCAGGAGTTTTAAAAGAACTGATTTTCTGTCAGAAAAGATTGGGATCAATTGCAGTCTTCCCCTCTAGATAGTGCTAAAACATTTATTTAAGAGTTTAGCTGCTTGCCTGGCCTTATCTGTATTCTGAACAGCCTGTCCAATGAAATAAAACTCATTCACGCCTTTGCTCTGTGTTATTGACAAAGCCCACACTGTATGTGACTCACAACCAGAGCCCTGTCCTCTGGGAAAGCTTCCCTTTAAACTTGTCTGAAAGAATTGTTTCATGAGACTCTGTGTGTGTGTGTGTGTGTGTGTGTGTGTGTGTGTGTGTGTGTGTGTGTGTGTTTAGGGGCTAAGTATATGGAGGTAGGTATATGTATGTGTTTGTCTTCATGCCCAACTCAGGAATCCCTGAATGCTAAGTTCCAAGGATAGAGAGGAAGCTGGGCTGGAGGGCCTATCGGCTGGGTGGCTTGGGAAGGCTAATTGAACAAAAATAAGAAATCTCTTTTCTCTAGTCTGAGTTTCATTAGAACATTGAATTGAGACAACTGTCCTCCAGAAAAGTGAACTTTGTGGGGTGGGGATCTAAACTCGGTTCCTCTTGCTTGTGTGGCAAGTGTTTTGCCCAGGCCCAGGTGTGCAAACTTGCATTCTAATGGAGTTCTAAAGTCTCAGTCCTCCTCCTATGCTAATCCAAGAGAAACTAAATGCAATGGGAGGCAGGCAGGCAGGCAGACAGACAGACAGACAGATAGACATGGTATATATTCTAGTTTCATTCCTGCTACAGTGATATAATCTTCCAACAAGCAACACAGAGGTGGAAAGGGTTTATTAGTGTTACGGTCCATTACTGTAAGGAAGTCACTGAGTTGGGATCTTGAAACACCTAGTCACATTATATCCATAGTCAAAGGCCAAGAGAAATAAAGGGACCTGTGATGTTGGCTTGCTTGCTTGCTCTCAGTTTAATTTCTTCATTCATATAGTTTGAAAGCCCCAGCCTAAGGAATGGTGCTGCCCTCTATGGGCTGGCCCTTCCAATATCAACTAACAATAAGGATATCCCTCCCTCTTCTTCCTCTCCCTGTCCCACTCCTCCTTCCCCTCCACATCCCTGCCCCCCTCCTGAACCAAACTGATCTAGATAATTCATTTCTCAACTAAGACTCAATTCTGAGGTGATTCTAGATTGTGGTAAATTGACATTTAAAACTAACCATCACAGAAGAGGACTTCTTGGAAGGTAGAAAGGAGATAAAAGGAGATAACGAGGGTCGAATATAGTCAAAGCCTTTTATATATGCATATATGAAATATTCTGTTTTTAATTTACCTAAAAATGTACGTGTCGATTTTCTTTAAATCAAATATTTTGGGAAATTATTTCTAACAGATTGGATCCAGGTATGCTACATCTCCACATGTATTTTTTACACCGGAAGCCACAGACAAGAGGATTAGACAGTCAAGGCCCCAGGATGATGGATGGCACGTGCCTGCCATGCATCTGGAAAAAATCAGCTGCTGAGGAAACAGCTTCTGAAGAACCCTGACTGAGGCAACTGTAAATGGATCAGGCTGCTAACCACAGCTCCAGCATATCTTCAAACCATCTGCTCGGTGAATGATTAGGCCTTGTTTAGAAATTAAATGAAGCACGTGGCTCCTGGCAAACAGTGTGGGAGCTAAGTGAAGTGGAAAAAATATTTGTTTTAGTGTGTGTGTGTGTGTGTGTGTGTGTGTGTGTGTGTGTGTGGTATGTGTATGTATGTGTTTGCCTCTTTGTCTGCATGTGCAAGTGAGTGTGTGAGTGTGTGAGTGTGTGTGTGTGGTGTGTGTGTGTGTGGTGTGTGTGGTGTGTGTGTGGTATGTGTGTGTATGTGTTTGCCTCTTTGTCTGCATGTGCAAGTGAGTGTGTGTGTGTGTCTGTGTTTGCCTCTTTGTCTGCATGTACAAGTGAGTGTGTGTGTGAGTGTGTGTGTGTGTGGTGTGTGTGATGTGTGTGTGTGTGGTGTGTGTGTGTGTGGTATGTGTGATGTGTGTGTGTGTGTGTGGTGTGTGTGTCTGTGTTTGCCTCTTTGCATGTACAAGTGAGTGAGTGTGTGAGTGTGTATGTGTGTGTGTGTGTGAGTGTGCACGCACATGCCTGTGACTGCCTGTGGCTGCCTGTGGAGGCCAGAAGAGGGCATCAGAATTCCTGGAACTGTAGTTATAAAGATTGTGGGTCACACATTGTGGGGGCCAGGAACTGAGTTCAGGTCTTCTGGAAGAACAGCAGCAACTTCTCTTTCTTAACTTCTGAGCCACGTACCCAGGCCCTAGAGAACTTACCTTTCCATGATTTTAAGGAAGATGGGCACGTGACTCAGTTTCTCTCCCCCCCCCCTTCCTCCTTGTCCTCCTCCTTTCTGAGACAGGGTCAGTGATGGTTAGTGTTAATTGCCAACTCAGCGAATTCTAAAATCATCAGGGAGATAGGCCTGTGGGCATACCTGTGGGTACTTCTGTGGATGTGGGAAGGCACATCTGGACTGTAGGTGGGAACATTCCTTGGTTGGAATCCTGGACTGCTAAGTGGAGAAAGGAATGAGCATTGACTGGAATTGATTTATGGACCCTTATAAAATAAAATAAAATAAATGATATATTGAATTCTTAACTCCTAGTACCTTTATGGTAATAGTAAGAAGTAATCAAGAGCCCAGAAAATGGCGCAGTGGGAGAAGTGTTTACATGGTAAGAAGCATAAGGATGTGAATTAGATCCCCAGAAACCATGTGAAAACGCTGGTTATAACAGCACATACCATTCCAGTCTCAGCAACCGGGAGATGTGCAGATACAAGGCCGTCTGAAGCTTGCTGGCCAAGGAGCTTCATAGTCTATTTTGCATGTCTTGGGCCAGTGAGAGACTCTGGATCAGAAATCAAGACACATGGCTCCTGTGGACCCAGATGCCCTTTGCTTTCAGTATTAGTGGCAGAGAGAGAACAAGCTAGACGCAGGTGAAGGCAGTGTGAACCAGAGAATGAGGAATCCGAAGATTAGAATAAATTTGTCAAAGATAGTATGTGGCCAAGTGAAGCAAAACATCAGAGCCTGAGAGAGAAGCCAGACTGAAACAGTCAGCTTGGAGAGGAGTTAGAGCCAAGCAGCTGAGTTGAACCAGCCAACCAGAGCTCAGAGGTAACTAGAAAAGAGTGAGCTTGTTCAGCAGCAAGTCTCAGGAGCTGAAAACATTCTAGACCTAGTTAAGACTGTACAGAGGATAGAAGTTTCCAGAACTAGGCCAGCAGGTTAGCAGACTGAGGCAGTAAGCCCCAGAAACAGCAATTACTACAGGGGCGTAAAAGATAATTTTACACAGTACTTAACACACACACACATACTCATAGCCACACACAGAGAAATGCCCACCTACACAGAATTCAAAAGAATAAAATCTCAATAATAGATTAGTGCCTGGTGGCTTTGAGGTTCACAAGGCATCGTTTTCTTATTGTGTCCTTGAAGGACAGAAAGACAAGAAGTGGGGAGATTGTAGGGCTCCTGTGCTCTTCGCATCTATCTCTCGCCCTGCTAGCTGCGTGGGTTCGGGCGAGGAGGAGAGAACTCCGGCAGGGAAGGGAAACAGCTTTCGCCACCCCAGCTGCCAGCCCTTCTCCTTTGTGTACTGCCACTTGGGTTGCTTGGGCCAGGCTGAGCCAGCAGAAGACTGACTAGCCGGCAAGGAGTCCAGGAAAGCTACTGGCGGCCATTTTGAGGAGAGCAGATCTCTTCCTTAAGCTGCGGTGTTACAGTTCGTAAGACAGGAGCTCTCAGATGATGGAATCATTCCTGCACACCTTTAATTCTGAACACGATCCTTAAATACAGTTTTTGGGGTGGGTCACCTCATCTACATATTCGGGGGCGTGGTCCTGTCTCTACCACTGATCTGTCTTGAGCCTTTGTAACCTGTGGAGGAGGGGCTTGAGGCATTGCCTTACATGACTGGTCTGTCTCAAACCTCTCTACAGGGGTCTTTGGTGGGCACAGCTACATGAGGCCCTGATATCTTGACAGAATGGGAATGCACCTGCCATCCCTTTTAGGATCTCCCGGGGATTCAACATATCTCGACCAGGAATCAGGGTACCTTTCATTGCCCACGGCCCCACAGGAGATGGAACTTTTTACCTGAATATCCACATGGATGTTTTTCTGTAAACGCCCAAGGGCATGGGGCCTGCTAATGCAAGGGCTGACTTTTACCCTGTGTTCAACCTTGATTCTTATGGAACTTGAAATCAGAACCATAGGAATTCTTAGGTAAAAGTCTTAAGTGATATTATAAAGCCGTAGCTACGAGCTGGACATAAAGGCACATACATACATTGAGGCTCAGCTCTCAAAACATAGAAAGAATAGTATGGTAAGGTCACTATGTATGGGATACATAGTGAGATGCTGTCTCAAAACCAAAGAGAAGGAAGATAAACAGAAGGGAGGGAGGGAGGTAATGGAGGGAGGGAGAAGGAAGAAAGGAGGAAAGGAAAGAGGAAAAGAGGGAGGGGGAGGGAGGACGGAAGAAGAAAGAAAGGGGAGAGGGAGGAAGGGAGAGAAAAGAGGAGAGAGGAAGGGAGGGAGGATATGAGAGAGGGAGAAAGAAAGAGAAGCAGGGAGATAGGAAAAAAAGAGGGAGGGATGGAGAGAGGAAGGAAGGGAGGAGGAGAGAAGGGGGATTGAAGAAACAAAGGAAATAATGAAGAAGGAGGAGGAGGAGGAGGAGGAGGAGGAGGAGGAGGAGGAGGAGGAGGAGGAGGGAAGGAAGGATTGGGGAGGAAAGGGAAGGAAAGACAGGAAAGAGACAGGAAAAACACAGGGGGTGGGAAGGAGGGGATGCAGGGAACCAGGAAAGAGAGCATCACACAGCCGCACTTCCAAGGTGTTTGAGAGCTCAGTCACTAACTTCTCTGGAGATTCATCGAAGGTTCTGTGACTATTTACTGAGCAGTCACCATAGAAATGAACTTCAACCTCTGGTAATTCCCCATAGTGTGAAGGAAACTTTAAAGTCTGCTGACTAAAAGGACCAGTGTTTTCCTATTTTATTAAAATCAGTGTTGAACAAACATTTCCGAAGTCGTGTGCCCTGCAACCTTTGCTAGACTCTGAGTGTTCATTATAGAAGGCTCCATTTATTGGGGGAAGAGAAAATGTTCTGTTGGAGTTGGGAAATATATTTACCACAAAGGTCGCTTCTCTCACCAACTCCATGATAATTAATTTGCCAGCCTGACCTTACTGAACTAAGTCTAATTAACTCCACCAGTACAAAGAATGCTACAGAGTCTAAAAGCTAGAGAACACCAAAGGCCATCCTTGTCCATGTAAATAGTGATTTTACATATTAAAAACAAGTCGTTGTGTGGTAATGGCTCTCAAAATTGGAATTATGGGAGCATTTAGAATGCCTGATTTTAGGTCTATAATTCAGTGGCGGAGCCCTGCCTAGAATACCCCAGTGAGGGCCTGGGGGCATGGCTCAGTGGTAGAGCCCCTGCCTAGAATCCCCCAGTGAGGGGCTGGGGGTGTGGCTCAGTAGTAGAGCCCCTGCCTAGAATCCCCCAGTGAGGGGCTGGGGGCGTGGCTCAGTGGTAGAGCCCCTGCCTAGAATCCCCCAGTGAGGGGCTGGGGGCGTGGCTCAGTGGTAGAGCCCCTGCCTAGAATCCCCCAGTGAGGGGCTGGGGGCGTGGCTCAGTTGGAGAGCACCTGCCTAGAATCCCCCAGTGAGGGGCTGGGGGCGTGGCTCAGTGGTAGAGCACCTGCCTAGAATCCCCAGTGAGGGGCTGGGGGCGTGGCTCAGTGGTAGAGCCCCTGCCTAGAATCCCCCAGTGAGGGCTGGGGGCGTGGCTCAGTGGTAGAGACCCTGCCTAGAATCCCCCAGTGAGGGGCTGGGGGCGTGGCTCAGTTGGAGAGCACCTGCCTAGAATCCCCCAGTGAGGGGCTGGGGGCGTGGCTCAGTGGTAGAGACCCTGCCTAGAATCCCCCAGTGAGGGGCTGGGGGCGTGGCTCAGTTGGAGAGCACCTGCCTAGAATCCCCCAGTGAGGGGCTGGGGGCGTGGCTCAGTGGTAGAGCACCTTCCCAAAATGCCTCAGTGGGGGTTGGGAGAATGTTTCAACAGTAGAGCCCCTGCTTAGAATCCCCCAATGAGGGCTTGGGTGTGGCTCAATGGTAGAGCTCCTGCCTAGCTGGGGCCCTGGTTCAGTGTTAGAGCCCCCCAGTGAGGGGCTAAAGTTGTCGCTTCATGGTAGAGGTCCTGTTTACAGTTATTTACTTTTTCTTCTTACACTGAGTCTTACTAAGTCACCCAGGCTGGCCTTGAACTCATCCTGTAGCCTACACAGGTCTTAAACTTAGACTACTATTGCTTTGGTTTCTCTGGTAGCTACTGTTACAGATTTATATCACTAACCTGGAATTATTTTTTGACATATGAATGCACTTATGAAGCCACGTGGAATAGCAAACAGGTCTGCTTTGACGTCACTCCATGATAGACTGTGGACCCCAACACTGTAAACCAAGACTACTGCTTCCTCTCTTACCTGCCCTTTGATCATGGTATTTATCACAGTAACAAAGAAGACACTACAACAGGGATATCCAGAGAGTTTGGTCCAAGGTTTTAGTTACATAGGAGGAGTAAATTATGGAATCTTACTGTACAGTAAAGTGACTAGATTCAGCAATCATAAAATGTATACTTTAAAGTAGCCAGAGGTAGGCTTGGGGCAAAGCTCAGTTGCTAAATTCAGGGCATACAAGCAGAAGGAACTGAGTATAATACCCAGAACTCACATAAATAAAGACAAAGTATGGTGGTGTGTGCATGTAATCCCAGTACTGGAGAGAAAGAGACAGGAGGACCCCTGGAGCTCACTATCCAGTCAGACTCACTGAATTTGCAAGCTCTAGACTCTAGATAATAGGTAGATAGATAGATAGATAGATAGATAGATAGATAGATAGATAGATAGATAGATAGATAGAGGAGAGGCGCTATCTCATAAAGAAAACAATGAAATAAAAGGGATTCCTAAGGCATGACAGCTCGAGCTGTCCTCTGGCCTCCACATACACACATCTACAAGTACACTTACACAAACATATATGTACACACACACACACACACACACATACATGCACAAAATAAAAATAGAATGTCTCTAAGAAAGAATTTCAAATGTTTCACTATAAAAAAAATCACTAGGAAGTGTTTGAGGTGATTTATATGTTAATTAGCCTGATTTGATCATTATACAATACATACATATATCAAAACATCACATCATACCCTATAAATATGTACAGTTATTTTGTGTCAATCAAAGATTAAATGAAGCTAAACTAAGTCTTTGCAGAAACATATGCCGCCATTTCTTTTGGGTAAATGCCTAGGAATGGACTGGCTAGATCTGATGCGATGCAGATGTCTACATTTTCAAGGGAAACGCCTAACAGTTTTCACATGTGCATGCTTTCTTTATCTTATGTCCCTACAGGAGAACTGAGGAATTCTAAGCCTTTCATACTCCTGTCGTCCTGGTTAGCATTAACTGTCAACTTGGCACAGCTGGAAGTCACCTAAGAAGGGAGTGTCAGTTGAAGGATGGTCCAAATTAGGCTGTTTTGGGGAGCAATTCTTAATTGCTATTTGTCATGAGAGGGCTCAGCCCACTTTGGGTGACACTATTTCCCAGGCAGGTAGTCCTGGAATGCCAGCCGAGTATACACTGGTCTTTGAACCAGCAAGCTGTGTTCCTCCATGGTTTCTGCCTCAAATTTTCCTTGACTTCCATCAGTCCTGAACTCTAACCTGCAAACTACAACAAAATTGTTCCTCTCAGTTTCTTTTGGTCCCGGGGCTTAATCACAGCGGCAGAAAGGAAACTAGAACACTGATAAGCACTTAAAGTGCTCGATAATAAGAAATACTAGATGCAAGATACAAGGCCAACATAATGCTGTACATTCTGAAAAATGATCTACTGTGAAAGTAAGAGGTTACTTTGCAATTCGAATGAGTGGCTTTATAAAGCACATAGTAAGAAAATGCAAAGTAATAGTTAAATAGATGAGTGGATAGATAGATACATAGGTAGATAATAGATAATAGGCATATGATAGATAGATAAATAGATAGATAGATAGATAGATAGAAGATAGATAGTAGATAGATAGATAGATAGATAGATAGATAGATAGATAGATAGACAGACAGACACAGAGCAGAGAGAGAGAGAGAGAGAGAGAGAGAGAGAGAGAGAGAGAGAGAGAGAGAGAGAGAGAAAGCCAAATGCTCACAAGATCTATCAAAAACTGATTGGAGCATGGGAAAGTTGACTTGAGATGGTCATCAGAAATGTCCAAGTCAGAGCACATGCCCCCTTGGGTTCCAAGCAAATAAGTACAGCTAGGGGTGATCTCATAAACTAGGACTCAAATCACCCAGCCAAAACTGACTCAGGAAAGGGCTAACTGGAGTTTTTGTTGGCTCTTTCCCTCTGTGGATGATTTTCATATGGCGAAACTTTCCAAGATGGTTTCCACTATTTTGATGTTTTCCCCACCTGTCTGCACTAGTTGGTTTGGTGTTTTTTTTTTTCAGCTTGATACAGGCTGAGGTCATCTAGAAGACAAACCTCAATTGAGGAATTGTTGCCATCAGATTGCTTATAGGCAAGTCTGTGGGACACTTTCTTAATTAAGGATTGATGTGTAAAGGGCCAGCCCGCTGGGGACAGTGCCACCTTTGGGCAGGTGGTTCAGGGTGGTCTAAGAAAGCAGGCTGAGCAAACAAATCGGGGCAATCAAGCCAGTAAGCAGCTGTTAATGGCTTCTGCTTCAGTTCCTGCCTCCAGGTTCCTGCCTTGAGCTCCTCCCTTGGATTACCTCGGCGATGGACTATAGCCACTAAAATAAGCCCTTCCTTTCCTGTTACTTTTGGTCTATATCTCCATCCATCAATCTATCACTATTTTTCCTTCACTTTGACTTGCTATATATTTAATAAACTCCATCATTCAAAACAAGAACTGTGACTATCACAGATCATTCTCTGGACCATATAAAAAAAACAACCAAATTTGAGAACACATAGGTGATTCCCTCTCATCTAGCACATTATTAAGTTACAAAAGAAAAAGCATGGCGCAGACTAAGTTGCTTATGCAGAAAGGGAGTTAGCTAAAATTGTTAGTTCTTCCCTAGATTCTATTTTGCCATAACCTTCTTTAAATCTGCCTCTCTCCTATGAATACTTAACAGAAAAAAGGTCTCCCCTTTGGGAGTGTGTTACTATTTTATTATAATGGTTAGTTTTAACTGCCAGGTTGATACAACCTAGAATCATCTGAAAAGATAGTCTTAATGAGAAATTGTCTATAGGTCAAGTTGAAGCTATAGACATATCTGTGGGGAATTGTGTTGATTGTTAATTGATGATGGAAGCTCCAGCCCACTGTGGGTAGTACCATTCCTTAGGAAGAAATCCTGAACAGTATGCAAGAAGAGAAAGCAAGCTAAGACATATTCTCTCCCTCTCCCTCTCCCTCTCCCTCTCCCTCTCCCTCTCCCTCTCCCTCTCCCTCTCCCTCTCCCTCTCCCTCTCCCTCTCCCTCTCCCTCTCCCTCTCCCTCTCCCTCCTTTCTCCCTCTCCCTCTCCCTCTCCCTCTCCCTCCTTTCTCCCTCTCTCTCTCCCCTCCCCCTCCCCCTCTCCCCCTCCCTCTCTCTCTCTTTCTCTCTCCCCTCTCCCTCTCTCCCTCTCCCCCTCTCCCTCTCCCTCTCCCTCTCTCTTCCTCTTTCTCTCCTCTTAGCTGAAGATGTGTCCACCTGCTTGAATTTCTCCAATGACTACCCTGAAAATGATGGACTATCACCTGGAATTTGTAAACCAAACAAACGTTTTCTTCTCTTGCCTTGGTTTTTGCCTGAGTATTTGTCCCAGCAACAGAAGGGAAATTAGGACAGTTATATTTTGGCATACCTGAGAACACAAACTTTTTTGATTTTTCTACTCCCATTTGGATAGAAACATTTAGTACATGCTAGGCTTTTGTTTTTTCTTATATAAGTTTAAATTACATAACATGTTATTTTGACACACATGCATAAGCAAACAATAATTATAGTGAGAAGCATTAATACATCCATTATCCCATTTACATTTTTATTTTTGTGACAAGTTACAATTCTGTCTTTGGAACAAGAGCTCCTAAAATCTCTCCTTTCAGCAAAAATCCCAAATATGGGACAGTATTAACTAGAGTCTTCATTTTAGACATTCATTTTCTAGGCTTCTTCATCTGCTACAATTGTTTTAAGTGTGTGTGTGTGTGTGTGTGTGTGTGTGTGTGAGAGAGAGAGAGAGAGAGAGAGAGAGAGAGAGAGAATGCATGTTTTGCATTCCATGTATCTATGAGTACATGATGTGTATATGTGGAAGCCAGAGGTCAACTTCAGATATCTTTCTCAGGTCTTGCGGTGATCATGGATCTCTCTGTTTCAACTAGACTGGCTGGCCAGAGAATTCTAGGGAACCCCCAATATTTAATCCCAAGAGCTGGGATTATAGATGTACACCACTGAACCTGGTTTTTTACAAGGATACTAAGGAATCTCATGGTAACACAGCAAGCACTTCACTCACTGAGCAATTTCTGAAAGCCACCATAGCTCTAAGGCACATCAAAAAGTTTTAAAAATTGGCATATGGGCGGGGGACTGGAGAGATGATTCAGCAGTTAGAAGCCTTCGCTACTCTATCGGAAAACCTAATTTGGTTCCCAGCATCTCTTTTAGGCAACTCATAATCCCCTGTAGCTCCAACTTCATGAGATCCATGTCTCTGTATGGACTACGCAGACACCCATGTGCATATATGCACACATACACAGAAACACACATATATGCATAATCAAACTGAAATCTTTTTTAATTGACATATATTCACATCTTGGAGCAGTATAAATGGCTATCTCTTCTCCAGTCATATTTAAAACGATTTGATTTCTAGCTCTTCTGGAAGACTTGTGCCTCTCAGCCTATTAATATTAAAAGTAGCAAAACTTTTGTTGCCCGGTTTCTCAGGATCATGAGGAGATTTCATCTTGTGGTACGATAACTATTGGTAGGACCTCATAATGTCAAATTTCTTGGGACAAATAACCCTGTCTCCGTAGTAGGAACCATTCCTCGTCCCACCCTTTTACTAACTCAGTGGTGCTTTCAATTTAAATGTGACTTCCTGTGCCTGAAGCCTACAGGCTATGGGCCTAGGGGATGCCATTTCTTTTTCCATGAATCCATCAAGAACATTGCAAATCTTGGGTAGTTTTTCTTTGTCTTTAAAAAAAAAAAAGAAGAAGAAGAAGAGGGTCTTTGCTTTTTCCATACGCTACCCATAAAATCAGTTTGGCTCCAAGCTGTGTAGACCATTTCACAAGTTCGTTGAGGATGGTTTATATACATTCAACCCTGTTCTTCACCTGTTCATGTATTCATGTATTCTTTCTTTCCTGGATGGTTTGCGTGTGTTATTTTTTTTTTAAGATTTATCTTATTATCTTAATTTGGGGGAGGTGTGTTGTGGTGTGTGTGTGTGTGTGTGTGTGTGTGTGTGTGTGTGTGTGTACCCATGTGTGTGGCTGCAGTACCCACAGAGACCAGAAGAAGGCACTAGACAATCTGAAGCTAGAGTTACAGACAGTCGAGAGGCGTTTGGCATCAGGACTGGGAATCAAACTTGGGTCCTCTGTAAGAGCAGGAAGCATTCTTAACTGCTGAGGCATCTCTTATAGTCTTCTTATTTGTGACATGGTGTCTTTGCTGAACCCTGAGATTACCACTTGAAGTAGGCTGGCTAGTCAGGCATGAGCAGCAATCCTCCTACTTTTTTCGTCCCCAGTGATGGGATTAAAAAACACAAACCACCCTGCATGGTTTTTGACTTGGGCTCTGGAGCTTGAGCTCAAGTCCCCTTGCTTGCATGGCCAGGCACTCATTGACTCTCCCCAGCCCCCAAATTTGAAATAATACATTTGTGTGACCAGGATCCAAATCCTATCCACAGTGACCTTTATCCATGATAGTAAATGATCCATAATATCCATGATCCATGATAGTAAACTACTGTCTTTCTGTTGCTATAGTTTTCAATCTCACCCGAGTGACAGAAGAACAAAATCACAACATCTACAACATTTGAAACTGGTGCTTTTGCTGAACATAGTTATTATAGAGTTATTTATATTGTTGCTGTGCTAATAGCTCCTTACTTCATTGCTTAGCAATTGTCTGATGTGTGGATGTAGCCCCGTGTGTTTATTGAGAGTTTCTAAAGTGTGTGTGTGCGTGTGTGTGTGTGTGTCCATGTACACATGCTCATTTATGTACCTGATGTGTATTTATGTGTTTGCATGCACATATGTCTTTCGAGGTTAATTACAGGTACCTTCTCAATGGTTCTATACCTCATTTTGGAGATAAGGTTTTTCAAAGAGCCTGGAGTGCACCAGTTCTGCTAGGCTGCTGGCAAGCTGGCCCCAGAGATAAAACTGCCCCACCTGCCCAGCACTAAAAGAATAGCATGCCCCAATGTTCCTGGATTTTACAGGGATGCTGGGGTCTCAACTCCCCAGATACTATGTTTAAGTCAGAGTTTTCAAAAAGAACAAGACCGATGGAATGGTTATACATTAAGGGGAGGTAATTAAATCCGTTTAGAAGAAACAATATGAGTTCTGCAGTATTGTCTGCACACAGGAGAGGCTCAAAACTGAGTGGCTTCTCAGTCTACTGGCTAAACACTTCCGCAGTCCTAACCTGGTGCTGGAAACCTGGAGATCCCTGGAGAGCTTCTGGCCTTCAGTCTGCAATAGAAGCTAGATACTGGGTTATGATGTCAGCAATGGATGGTGGTGCCAGCAACAGGGTAGATGTATACATGAGAAAGAGGCAAAGACAAGCAGACTCCAATATATACAGAAGATCAATAAAATGGCTGCCCACTTCTCTCCTGCCACACCTACCATGTAATACACTCACAGCCATAGGCAGAAGCATGTCTCTTACTTGATGCCAAGTCCAGTCAAACTGACAACAAAGATTAACATAATAAATAGTTAGATGAATACATAGATAAATATTTCATAAATTTATTATAGTAACAGAACAAGAAAAGCTGTAAATTTTTCAAAAAATTCAGGTGGAATTATCCATCAGGTAGTCTATAGCGAAGCCTCTGCTGTGGGCCTCAG
This sequence comes from Rattus norvegicus, assembly GCF_021556685.1. NCBI lineage: Eukaryota > Metazoa > Chordata > Mammalia > Rodentia > Muridae > Rattus > Rattus norvegicus. Next base: position 30,020,656 of record NC_141545.1, on the reverse strand, counting down.
ATCCCATCTAATGACATTTTTAGCGCTTGGATTAGGGGAAGCTATCAGTCTGTTTGTACCTTTCTCTAACAGTCACAAGGATTTGGGGTCAAGCACAGTGGTGGGCAACAAATGACTATTGAGACTGTCAATGGTAACTTAAGATAATTTGTAGACCTGTAACCCTCCAGAAGTTCTAATGTGTCAGTCTTGAGAAGCATTAAGCACAGATGTGGCATATCTTCTGGAAACTTCCATTCTCCACAAAGATCTCTAGCGCTCTTTGAAGCATGAATTCCTCATCCCAAGTGTGGGCCTTTCCACAAAGTCATCTCTGTATCTATGAATCTCAGCTCTCTTCTGCCAAAAACATTGCCAAACGCAACTGAGAAACATGGGGACCAAATCTGGTTCCCAGCACCTATAAAGACAAAAAAAAAAAAAAAAAAAAACAAGGGAAAAAAATAAAGCCTCAGGATGGTGTCCCACACCTCTAATCTCTATACTGGGGACAGTGGGACAAAGGGATTCCCTGGAGCTCACTGTCTGTCTAGTCTTCTCATGGAGATGAGTGCCAGGTTCAGTAAGAGAATCTGTCTCAAAAAATAAGGTAAGGATTAAAACAGAGACAGAAGGAACACCCATTCAGAGCCTGCCCCACATGTGGCCCATACATATACAGCCACCCAATTAGACAAGATGGATGAAGCAAAGAAGTGCAGGCTGACAGGAGCCGGATGTAGATCTCTCCTGAGAGACACAGCCAGAATACAGTACATACATAGGCGAATGCCAGCAGCAAACCACTGAACTGAGAATGGGTCCCCCGTTGAAGGAATCAGAGAAAGGACTGGAAGAGCTTGAAGGGGCTCGAGACCCCAAAAGTACAACAATGCCAAGCAACCAGAGCTTCCAGGGACTAAGCCACTACCCAAAGACTATACATGGACTGACCCTGGACTCTGACCTCATAGGTAGCAATGAGTAGCCTAGTAAGAGCACCAGTGGAAGGGGAAGCCCTTGGTCCTGCTAAGACTGATCCCCCAGTGAATGTGATTGTTGTAGGGAGGGCGGTAATGGGGGGAGGATGGGGAGGGGAACACCCATATAGAAGGGGAGGGGCAGGGGTTAGGGGGATGTTGGCCCAGAAACCGGGAAAGGGAATAACACTCGAAATGTAAATAAGAAATACTCAAGTTAATAAAAAAATTAATAAAAAAAATAAGTAAGACATCTAGAAAGATGGTCTCTTAGTTACTGTTCTATCGCTGTGAAGAGACACCAGGACCAAGGCAACTCTGATAAAGGAAAGCATTTCGTTGGCAACTTGCTAACGGTCTTAGAAGGGTAGTCGATTACCATCACGGTAGAAGAAGACAGGCATGGCAGTAGAGCAGTAGCCGAGAGCTTTCCATCCTAACCTCCTGGCAGCAGGCAGCAGGACACTGGGTCTGTTGTGGGATTTTGAAACCTTAAAGCCCACCTCTCATTGACACTCCTTTTCCAACAAGACAACATCTCCTAATCTTTCTAATCTTTCTCAAATAGTTCACCAACTGGGGACTAAGCATGCAAATATATGACTTTATGGGGAACCATTCTCATTCAGACCACCCGGGATAGTCAGTGGTGAAGAGTATTTGCTGCCACCCAGTTAGACAAGATGGATGAAGCAAAGAAGTGCAGGCCGACAGGAACCGGATGTAGATCTCTCCTGAGAGACACAGCCAGAATACAGCAAATACAGAGGCGAATGCCAGCAGCAAACCACTGAACTGAGAACGGGACCCCTGTTGAAGGAATCAGAGAAAGGACTGGAAGAGCTTGAAGGGGCTCGAGACCCCATATGAACAACAATGCCAAGCAACCAGAGCTTTCAGGGACTAAGCCACTACCCAAAGACTATACATGGACTGACCCTGGGCTCCAACCTCATAGGTAGCAATGAATATCCTAGTAAGAGCACCAGTGGAAGGGGAAGCCCTGGGTCCTGCTAAGACTGAACCCCCAGTGAACTAGATTGTTGGGGGGAGGGTGGCAAGGGGGGGAGGATGGGGAGGGGAACACCCATAGAGAAGGGGAGGGAGAGGGGTTAAGGGGATGTTGGCCCGGAAACTGGGAAAGGGAATAACATTTGAAATGTAAATAAGAAACACTCAAGTTAATAAAGGAAAAAACAGAAAAAATAAATAAAAAATAAATAAATAAATTTTTTAAAAAAAGAGTATTTGCTGCTCTTCCAGAAGATCCAAATTTAGTCCTCAGCATTGTTGTTAAGCAGCTCACAAGCATCTGTAAACCCAGATCCAGGGGATTGGTTGCCTTCTTCTGGTCACTGAGGACACCTGCATGCACACACACATGCACACACACACACACACACACACACACACACACAGACACACACACACACACACACACACACACCTGTGATTAAGACTTTTAATCTTCAAAAAAATATAAAAAAGTACAGATGAACTGAACTCCAAAGCTAGAACAAAGGCTATGCATAAGTTTAATGAGCTCTTTGGGAGTTCACTGGTTTGTTTTTAGCACTAAGAATTCAGCCCAGATGTCTGTGTTTCAAAGCAGGAAATCTAAACATAATAAGCCTCTTTAAGTTGCATGTAGTGTGACCCAGGACCGTAGTTCCATATATTTGGTTGGCAGAGACAGACAATCATAAGTTCAAGGACTCTCTTGGGCTACAGGGTGAACATAAGGACAGCTTGAGCAACTAGTAAGATCTTCTCTTGGGATAAAAAGATGAGAAAAGGATCATGGCTATGGATCGGTGCTAGTCTGAAATCTACTGAGGAGGAACTAGGAGTGTGGCACAATGGTGAAGAGTTTACTGAGAATCCCCCAGTGAGAGAGAATGGCTGAGGCTAAATGGTGGAGCCCTTAGCTTGCATGCATGAGGCCCTGGGTTCAATCCCTGGCACAACATAACAGTAATAATCAAAACAAGCCCCTTTAAACTAGCTTTGAAGCCTAGTTTATTTCTCCCTTTATATAGAACACAGCATCTGTTTAATGAACACCCAGCATACGGGAAGAAATATGGTATACACGATGAAAAAGGAAGTTTGCCCATAAATCATGTGAGTGGAACCAGTGTTTTAAACAGTGCCTAAGGGGCAAATAATGTTTATAGTCATTCTGGAAACACAGATCTGGTGAAATTACCTAGTAAAAGCCTTGCAAATTTCTGTTCCTTTATCAGAAAATAAAGGGCCTCTGGGTGATTCCTTGTGATACCTGTTAGGCACATTTATGTTCAATATTATTAAAGTCAATCATTTGACATCAGGGGTGTACATTTGGGGTTCCGTAGCCGATTGCTACAACCAACAGCTGCATAGCTAGTGGCTTAAAGGTACCACAGTCTGGTTACTCATCTCATTTCAAATAGATCAGTGGTTCTTCAACCCATGGGTCGCAATCCCCTTGAGGGTCAAATGACTCTTTCACGGGGGTCACCTAAGACCACAGAAAACATAGCTATTTACATAAAAGTAGCAAAATTACAGTCATGAAGTAGCAATGGAAATAATCTTAGGATTGGGGGTGACTACAAAATGAGGACCTGTATTAAAAGGTTGCAGCATCTGGAAGGTTGAGAACCATTGAATTGGGTGGATTAGCCCAGAGGTTCTTCAAGTGGTCTTGAGACCAGAAAGACAGAGTGGAGGAACTACGGACATAAGAAGAAAGAGAGCCGTTATCTGGCGTCTAGCTGAGAATCACAAATTCTAGCGCAATTAACAGCTGCTTAGGCCCGTCTCCCTCGGAAGCTGTAACTGTCATTTTCTGGGAATCTCACCGTAAATCCCACTTTCAGGGAAAAGTCACATCACAGACGACTTGTGCAACCCTAATCTTTGTTGGTTTTATCATGTCAGGTTGTAATCCATCCAAGGCACCCCCATTCACACCCTGCAATCCCAGTGGATCAAAAGTCGTAACAGAGGTGGAGGAAGGGTCCTTCGAAACCTGCCATGATACAATGGTGTGTCCCCCGCACCAGCAAAACTGCCATCCTCTTCATCGGGTTGCCTGAGCCTGCTTGCAACCATATATCACAATGGGGCCTGTGAAGTGTTGGTATGACATTCCCTTAGAGAAAACAGGCATGGGGAGTATCACTGGACCCTTGTCTGAGTTTCCAGCCATTTTGTATACAACACTATCTTAGTTACAGATGACCTCAGGGTGCTAGAGCATATAGTATATGATATGTAATACAGAGGATTACTAGAGTATATGATGTATATATTAATAGTCTATAGGAAGTGTGTATATATAATATACATATATAATTATATCATATAGGAGCATGTAATACATAATATATTATATAGGAGTATATAATATGTAATATATGGTATATAGGAGATTAAAAGTATATTAAGTTTATAGTACATGGCCTATAGGAGGTTCTAGAGTATATAGTGTATAAAGAGATGTGGTGGTTTGAGTAAAGTTGACTCATGGGAAGTGGTATTATTAGGAGATGTGGTCTCGTTGAAATAGATGGGGCCTTGTTATAGGAAGTGTGTCACTGTGTGGGTGGGCTTTGGGAACTCATGGTGCTGAAGCTTAGCCCAAGGCAGTAAAGATCCTCTTCCTGACTGCCTGTGGAGAACAGTCTCTTCTGGCTGCTTTCAGATCAAGACGTACCAAGCTAAGCTCCTTCTCCAGCACTATGTCTACCGGATGCTGCCATGCTTCCCATCACGGTGATAATGGATAATGGACTGAACTTCTGAAACTGTAAGCCAGCCCCAATTAAATGTTGTCCTTTATAAGAGTTGGCTTGGTCATGGTGTCCCCTCACAGCAATGAAACCCTAAGACAGAAGTATATGGTATACAAGAGGTTCTAGAGTATGTAGTAAATAGCAGGTACTAAAATATATAGTATATGTTCTATATGACTGCTTTAGGATATTCCATGCCCCTGCCAGTGACTCCCTAACATGTTCTGTGAAGAAACCTAATAAAACCATTAAGTCCCCAGAAGGAACTGTGATGGTATCATACTTTGGTTTGTCTTGGGGACCTTATGAGGAGGGAATAGTGCTTCTATGAGTTCCCTAAGCAATGTTCTTTCTTTTTTCAAACAAACCCTAACTCTACTTTACTCATACTGACTCATACCAAAATTCTCCTCTGCGTCGAAGCCACCAATCCTAGCTTTGCCTGAATCGAGGTCCCAAACTAATCAAGGGAGCCCATCATGCTACAGTAGGTAGCAGTACAGAGCTATTTCTGCTCCCTCTCTGCTAATACTCTTGTGACTGTAGCTAGCTGCTAACAGTCATGTGACCATAGCTAGACGGGAGCTGGACATGTGATCATTCAGAAGATATATTGGGCGGGTCCTTCCCCTCCATAGATGCTCTCCACATGCTCCACTCACAGAGCAAGCAAGACTTCACCATGATGGGCTACAGAAACAGAAGCTGCATGGGCTCAGACAAGACATTCCCACTGTTAACCATTGGTTAAAGCAACTCAGGTCAGCCTCACGTCAATGTGGGAAGGTTGCTTGGTTACCTTTCTCACTGCTGTGACAGAGTACATAACAAAAAGCAAGACTTTGTTCTGTCTCACCTTTTGAGAATGCAGTCCATCAGGACAGGGAAGGCATGACGGCAGGAGCACAGGCACTGATTACATTGTATCCACAGTCAGGAAGCAGAGAGAGATGAGTGTTGGTGCTCAGCTCACTGTCTCCTTTTTCTGCAGTGCAGGACCCCAGCCCAGGGGGCAGTACTGCCCACATTCAGGGTGGATAGGTCTTAAAAAAAAAATCCCTCACAGACACGCTCCTTTTCAAGGTGACTCTTCACAGCCCCTCTCACAAAACCGTCAAGAGAGCCATACCTCTCTTCAAGGACAGCCTTGAGGTAATGAAAGGACCCATTGTCGGAGACACTAGAAATGAGATCCTGTGGGAAGCTGGACACCGAACCCACTCTGAAAAGACAGGATTGGTGGAAGTGATCGTGCAGGAGCAGTTTGGATATTAAATCTATTTTTCCATATATCTCAGCTTTTCTCCACAGAAACTAGGAGGAAGCTCTGCCACCATACCAGATAATCCCTCAAGAGGAGATGACGTTGCTAGCTGGGCTGGGGAAAGGGCTTAATGGGTGGGTAAGGGTATTTGCTCTGCGATCATCAGGACCTGAGTTCAAATCCCCAGCGTCCATGTTAAAAAGACAAAGAAGTTAAGACTGGGTTTCATGAGAATGCCTGTAACCTCGACATCGGTGGGCAGAGGAAGGTGTATTCTGGGAGCATATTGGCTAACCACCCAACTCAACTGAATGGCAAGCTTCTAGATCAGTCCCTAGACTCCATCTCAATAGAAGGTACGTAATGTCTTTCTCTGGCCTCCATATCTGTGCACATGGACTTTACTCTAATTTGCCTTCTGTTGCTGTGATATAATATTCTAATCAAAATCAAGTTAGGGGACAAACGAGTGTGGTTTGCTTAAACTTCCAGGTCACAGTCCTTCCTTGAGGGCAGTCAGGGTGAGAGCTCAAGCAAGAACTTGAAGCCAAAACCATGGAGGAGCTCTGCTTGCTGGTTTGTTCATAGACTCACGCTCAGATGGCGTTCTTATACATACCAAGATCACCAGCCCAGGGAATGGTGCCGCCTACAGTGGGCTGGGCCCTGCTACATCAGTTAACAATCAAGACAATCTCCACAGACATGACCACAGACCAATCTAAGCTGAGCCATCCTTCGACTGAGATTCCCTTCTCCAGTGGCTTTAAATTCACACACACACACACACACACACACACACACACACACACCACACCACATACTGTATTAACATAGAAGAACAGATTAGTTCAAGAAAATCTGAAACTAGGAATACTATTGCCTCCTGTAGGAGACAACTCACATTTAGCAGAATAAAGCCTCTGAGAAACTTTACTGCGAGCATTAAAGGAAAAAAAATCATTTAATTTTGTTCAACTTCACACGTCCTCAACTTACATCACACAACACTCTTTCACAAGATGCTTATTTCTCTTAAAACCAACATCCCGTGCGATCCCTTTTGGGAAACACCACCATGGACTCATTCTTGGATCTGTGAACAAATCCAATTAACTTTATTTCAAATCTCAAGCATCTGAGGGAAGAGTTAATGGGTGTTGCATTTTCTTACTAAGCTGTTTCTTTCATGGTGACTCCACACCAGATGACACCTGAAGTGTGAGCCTTTTCATAAACAGCAGAGCAAAAAACCTCACCAGAGCTTCATGCTCCTTCCTGTGGAAGGAATCCAATGCATTCGACATTAGAATTGCAAATACTTTTCACCCAAGTGCTCAAGTGTTTCCCAACCCTATAACTTTACACTGGGAGTGTATGAGTTGCATGACTTTTTCAAAAAAAGATTATTTTGGTTATAGAACTAATTGCTTTCTTGCTTTGAATGATTTTAAAAGAGGAAGGAAAAATATCCCAGAACGTAAAAATACTTATTTTGAAAATAAACATAAACCTGAGTTTCCTTAGTGGGGAAATGATTGACAGGAGCGTTGTGGAATATTTGAAAAATAAGAAAACGGGAAAAGCATTGTGGGAAGAGAAGCATAAATAAAAGCAGAGAATTGTCAGACAGGATGCCCAGCTGTGATGAGGAAGGAAACAGCTGGGTGGGAGGAAGGGACCAGCCAGGGTCCCATCAGAGAGAATCCGTGTGATTTTATCATGAAGTCAAATGTCACGGAGGAGTATAATAACCCTGAAAACACAGCTGCCCATCATCTATCCATAATGGTGAATTCTTAAAACATCTGAGATTCAGATTTGAGTCTATGACAAGGTTTCCAGAAAAATTTTAACTAAGGAAGGAAGACCCACTCTAAATGTGCACAACATTGGTACATGGACTGGAGTCCCAGACTGAATAAAGAGAGAAAGCAAGCTGAGCACGAGCATTTATCTCTCTCTGCTTCCTAACCGTAGATGTCATGTATCATCCTCCTGCTTCCCTAACTTTCCTGCTGTGATGGTTTGTATGTGCTCGGCCCAGGGAATGGTGCTATTAGAAGGTGTGACCCTGTCGGAGTAGGTGTGTCACTGTGCGTATGGGCTATAAGACCTTCATCTTAGCTGCCCGGGAGTCAGCATTCTGCTAGCAGCCTTCAGATGAAGATGTAGAACTCTCAGCTCTGCTGCGCTATGCCTGCCTGGATGCTGCCATGTTCCCACCTTGATGATAATGGACTGAACCTCTGACCTGTAAACCAGCCCCAATTAAATGCCCTCCATAAGACTTGCTTTGGTCACGGTGTCCATTCACAGCAGTAAAACCCTAAGACACCTGCCATGGTGAACTGTGCTTTCAAACCATGAGCCAAAAACAAATCCCCCTTCTCATCAGGTATTTTGGCATAGCCATGAGAATAGGAACTATTATAGGGCGTATTATTAAATGATACAGAGAAGACATCATAAAATCTCTTAGACGGGTGACAAACAGAGGCTAATAAAATAGCATCTCACAGCTAAGATGACTTGGGGGAGGGGTGTATTGGAGCACTTGCTGCTCTTGCAGAGGATCTGAGTTCAATTCCCAGCACTCACATCAGGCAGCTCACAAGCTCCAGTTCTCTGAGATCCGATGCCCTTTCCTGGCCTCTGCAGGCATTTGCGCACATACCCAAATATACACACATAAATATGAAAATGAAATAACTCTTTAAAAAGAGCATCTCAAATGATTAAATACTACTGGAACACATTGGGCATGCTATTTTGACTTACTGATTGCTATGAATCACATGTAAATTGTACTCCAAAGAAGGGGTCTGTGCTGATATCTGCATTTTAGGGGCCAGTAGCATGGCATGAAGCAGTGGGAACTTACAGATGTGTTGGATCCTGAAGAATCTGACTTCACGAACGAATTACATTATGACTTTCTGCAAAAAGGAGTTGGCATGAAATTATCATTCAGAAGAGCTCGTTGAGAGAGTTACAGACTCGCGGCCACAGGCAGCCATGAGAAAACCTTGAAGAAGAGCTTCCAAGTTCATAAAACAGGGAATTTTGTTGGATGACAGGACACACACACACACACACACACACACACACACACACACACGCAATCTAAGTTAGCCAAACATGATATAAAAAATATCACTAGCCTTTTCAGTATGTTCTCCCCTCAACCCGCTATAGAAGCAGACACAACACTTGGCTTTACAGTAGTTAGGTCAAAATGCTGACAGCAGGGATCTAGACATCACCTGCCATCCTCTGTGTCAACGAGTGTTGGGAACAAAACGTAGGCCTTCTGTAAGAGTAACAAGAGCTCATAGTTGCTGAGCCATCTCTCAGCCATATACTCGTAATCAGTAATTCTGCATTATTGCATGGTCTCCAATATCTATAAACCCTTCTACGGCTTGTCTATATCAAGTCCCTCCACTGTTCTAGTACCCACTGCTTGACTTTCTTTTTCCATAGTTTGTTCTACAGGATTCTGTATAGTTTCTTTTTTCTTCTTCTTCTTCTTTTTTTAGTTTCTGGTACAGTTATATTATTATTGAATTTTTAATAAAATAGCTATTATTTATTCTTTAACAAATTCACACATGTGAAGAACATATCTTAACTCTATCTACCCCAAATTTCTGTGTTCCCCTTCTCCCCACTTTACATCCTGTCTTTTATCTACTTTTCATTTTAATTCTCCTATAATTCACCGGAACCAAATTGGAACTGCCTGTTGGAATGTTGACTGGCCTACTGGCCAGCTCTGGTGCAGGTCGCCTGCAGGTATCCACAGGTGTGGAGAATTCACAAAAGCAATGGCCACGTAATCTCCAGCAGAAGATTTCCTTGTTTCCTCATCAGACAGGGTCTCAGGTAGAGACGCTGTCAAAGATGACCTTGAACTCCTAAACATCTTGCCTCTACCTCTGGAGAGCTGGGCTGGGATTTCAGACTTGTACCACCAAGCCTGGCAGTATTTTCTCAGTTCTAAATTTATTTGATTAATTTGATTTTCTGTCCCATCACTTCTGCCTTTTACTATTTCAGTAACGGTCTGATTCAGGCTGCCACACTTCTCCAACAAAGACTGGCTTTGTGTGTTAACCTCACCACCTCTGGCATCTTCAGAGACCTTTTAAACATCTCTCAAAGGTTAAACACAAGAGCTATTGTAGGGATTAAGACTACTTGACTTTGAACACCTGATCCAGCCACTTAAAAGCTTCATGACCTTAGAATCATAAAGAAAGAGATAAACCAGCTCATGTAAATACAGGGAATACAGCTTCTGTGTTCCCTAATAGTGGGGGGGGGGGGGCGCTACATTTAAAGGGCAAAGGACTGAGGAAGAAAAGGGACTGTCCAGAGATTCGATATGATTGGAGTAGAGATTACTGGGCTTATGGGCTAAGACAGAAGGTCAGAAAAGGTTAGATCATGAAGGTCTTTATGTGAGAGAGGCATTACAGAAGTGTATCCTTATAGACACTTGCTTCTCCTTCCAGTGCTGGGGATTGAACCTGGGACCTTCTACAAGCTAGACAAGCACTCTCCCATTGAGTCATGTGCCAACCCCTGCCCCAGAGATTTTAGGCAAGTGTTTTCTGGCTGAGTTGTAGAGCCAGCTTCTCACTACTGAATCCTTGACAAGTATTCTGATACTAAGCTACATCCCTACCCTCTTTTAACTTTCCATTTTGAGGCAGGATCTAAGTTATCCAACTCCTCTTCAACTCACTCTGTAGTCCAAGTCCACCTTAAACGTGCCATCTTCTTACCTAGGTCTTTTCCAAATAGCTGAAGTTAACAGACTCCACCATCAGGCCCAGCAGACAAGTGTTTAACAAGTGCACACCCACAGCACTGGTCTTCCAGATACACATCTGGATGCACCAGAAAGCAACAAGATATTTATCCTCCTTCAATCCTCTAAACTGGTAAGATTAGTCGATGCAAGCTCTTTCTGAAACACTATTTTTTAATTTAAACCAAACAATCACACTGTGGCAAAGAATGTACAAATCGAAACAAATTTTTCAAAAATGCATTTATTCAAGTACCTATGTTGGCTCACACTGAGTCAGTAGAAAGTCCATTCAATCTTTTGAGGTCCTTGGGATAGTCAGCAGGAGAACCTGTCTGTCTCCCTGCATCTTCTCAGTGCAGATTTATTCGCTTTGTAAGCCACAAGGTACCACGGCCCTCCATAAGCCAACTACAATGACACTGTTAAGTGTTTGCTGGAGGAGGTAGGGTGGTGGGGAGGAGGAATGAGGCTTGAGTGCATGTGTGCATGTGTGTGTATGCATTCATGTGATTCTGTAATACATGTACATGTCATTGTATATGAATGCAGATGCACGCATACATATGCACACATATATGTAGAGGCCAGAAGTGGAAATCCTGTATCTCCCACTATATGTCTCTGAGTTGTTTTTGTTTTTGTTTTTGGCAAGATTTCTCACTAACCCTGAAGCTCACCGCTAGGGCTCGACTGTCTAGTCAAGAGCTGTGGGAATCTTCCAGCTCTGCCCTTTCCCTCCAGACAGGGGGATTATGTAATCACTTCATTACCTTGCATCTTTTACAGGGGTTCTGGGGATCCAAACTCACATCCTCATACTCGCTCAGCAAGCACTTTATTGACTGAGCCATCTCCCCAGCCCCTTTAGTGGCTTAATGGTAAGAACATCCGAGCCCTTCAGAAGACACTGTCCCCAAACAGAGACCAATGAAAGATGGCATTTCCCACTAATCCTGATGTATTTTCAATTTATGCAATCAAGAGTACATAGGTCTACAGTGCCATGATTAATGGCCTGGCCCCGGCTAAGGTCCAAAAAAAGAAAGGAACCCAGGGAAGCAAAGGCAGGGGGTTTTACATTATCATGGCTACAACAGACTCATTGGATGGTGTCAGCGCCAACTGTGGGCTCTGATTATGAAATATGATGCATGTTGAATGTAATGACTTTCTCTGCCCTTCTGGGGAGTTCAGTGCTTCCCAATGTCATTTTCTGTTCTCATCTGAATGGTAATAAAAGGAATATCATCGACTGTTGCAGCACTGTGACCACTGTATGTTTTACAATAAATTACATTTCAAGACCTTTTCATCCCAGGAGAAAAAGCACAAGGCCAGAGTCGGTGATCCTGAGTCAGGTTCTGGGCCCCCATTCTCCACCACAATAGGGACCTTCGCTTTTTAGGGAACAGTTCCCTAAGAACACTCATTTTTCAAGCAGTTCTATATCAAAGGCCAGTTCAGACTAAAGAGGAAGATAATAAAAGGAATTCTCCTAAGACTATGGTCCTGCCAGACTAATGTGGAATGGACCAGTCAGTGCCTTTGCCCTGGTACCAGTGATGAGGGACCAGACTCCAGCTAGGCTCGAGCCTTAGAGCCTAACCTCTGACAAGTTGAGGAAAAGGCAATTGCAAGAACACCAATTCCAATTGCGAAGACAACCTTGGACATCCTGAGCATCTGGTACTTTCCAACTGAGGCTTGCCGTTCCTCCGTGTGGATGAAGTAATGTTTTGTTGCTGTGGCCAAATGCCTAAGGGGGAAATTTTTTTTTTTTTTGCAATGTTCAGAATTGAATATAGGACCTTGATTATGTTATCCGGGTCCTCTAGCATTGAACCACACCTTAGTCTCTCACTGGGGGATTCTAGGATGGCAATCTACCACTGAGTCAGACCCTCAGGTCTTCCAGGGGATTCTAGAAAAGCACCCTGCTGATGAACCAATGTCAGGACCCCCTTTTAGTTTTTATTTGGTGGAAGGTTCTTTTTAAATTGTCCACACTCGTCTTGAAATCACTCTGTAGCCCAGGAAGTCATTGGACTTGCAATTCTCCTACCATTGCCCTCTGAAAACTGCTACTCCACCAGAAAGCCTATAGCACAAAACCCAGCTCTGAGAAAACCTAAAAGAAGGGGATATTTATTCGACTCATGGTTTCAGAGAGCTCTGATCATAGATTTTGGGTCCCATACCCTTTGGGCTGAACATCACAGTAGATATGTGGCCCTAGCTAATCTTCACATCTTGAAGGATGGGAGGCCAAGGAGAGGCATAAAGGAAAGGGCCAAAGTAAGATATATCCTTCAGAGACTGTCCCACCAGTAACCTACTGCTTCCAACTAGGCCTCACCTCTAAGCTTTTATAACCTCCCAATAATGCCATCATGTAATGAATCTACCAAGAGATTGATCTGTTCATTAGGTCTGGAGCTTCTGGTGTGGTTTGTTCACATCTCTGCAGACCATAAAGCAGAGAGAGAACTCGGACTAGATGTGAGTCAGGCTATAACCCTCTGTCCCCAGTGTCTCACTTCTACCAGCCATTAAGTCACTACCATGTGACCATTTATTGCAACCCTTAATCCTGGGGGAGCATTTTATAGTCCATTCATAACAAGAGGGGTCTAAGGTCAGTCAGGGAACATTCATTTTTAACTTGCACAGGGTGGTAGTTAAACTGGATTATCAACCTTCAGGATCTAGAATCTTCCTGGAGACTGTATCTGGGCATGTCTCAGGTGCTTCTGGAACTTTCTCTCTATGCCTCAATTCCATGGAAGTATTCTATTAAGACTTAGAAGTCCGGGAAACACTCTAACAAAGTCTTAAATCCCCATGGTTTTGTCTAAAATGGAAGTTGGTCTAATGGCCTCTTTGACCATAACCAGCTCTTACCCCTTGAAAGTACTCCATTTTCTTTGTAATAACTTTGTTGGATATCAAAGGACCGGGGAGCCAAGGAATGACAGAGCATGGTGATGGGTTAGATGGCTTTGTCAGTGAAGTGCTCGCTTTGTGTCTATGCAAAGGAGATAAGAGAGTTTATTCTGGAGTCAAAGACAAGTGACCATGACCCAGGAACACTGATTTAGGTTACTCCGTGTTCCATGTTCCAACATGGTAACACTTTCAAATACAGTGGTGAAGGAAGGCATCAGTAGGTAGTCAGGTTACAACAAATTAAGGAAATCTCTGATATAAGCCTCAAATGATGTCTAATGACATTTTCAGGCTTCTAGCTCATAGCTATAATCCCACATGTAAATTCCAAAGGATTTACCTAATGGTCAGGATGATGTTAGGTCATGCATAAAAGAAGGCAATAAGCAACTATGGGGGGTGGGGGTAAACATGGCCTAAGATAATGTCTCTCGGATATTAAACTCTTCAAGTTCTCCATTATCACTGGAGTCCTAATCAGTCGATCAGCCTTGCAGAAGGCTCACTGGTGGGTGCAGGTTCTTTGCATGAACTTTTATTCATGCTCGCAAGTGTGAAGACCTAAGTTCGATTCCCAGAACACACACTTAACAGCCAAGCATGGTGGTGTATGCTTGGAAGCCCAGTACTGGGGAGGTGGAGACAAGGCAGCTTCCTTGGGCTCGCTGGCCAGCCAGCCTAACCAACCTGGTAAGCACTAGGGCTGTGGGAGACCCTGTATCAAAAGCAAGATGCATAGCATCTAAAACACTAGGTCAGAGCTTGTCTCCTTGTCTTCATGAGTATGCACACATGCATGTATCTAGTATACACACTGTGGTGGTTTGAATAGGAATGACCCCCATTGATTCATGTGTTTGAATGCTTGGCCCAAAGGGAATGGCACTATTAGGAAGCATGGCCTTACTGAAGGGGTGGGGTTTGAGGTTTCTAATGCTCAAGCTACACCCAGTGGGGCACAAGGTCTCCTTCTGCTTCCTGCAGATTTAGATGTAGAACTCTTAGTGCCTTCTTCAGCACCATGCCTACCTGCAATCTAGGCCTGATCAAAGTCAGGTCTTCACACTTGCAAGCATGAATAAAAGTCCTTGCAAAGAAGCTGGGCCCACCAATGAGTCTTCTGCAGGGCTGATTAGCACTCCATGCTTCTCACCATGACAATAATAGCATAAACTTCTAAAACTGGAAGCCAGCCCCAATTCAATGTTCTCTTTTATAGGAACTGCTCTGGTCATGGTGTCTCTTCATAGCAGTGGAAACCCTAACTATAACACACACACACACACACACACACACACACACACACACACAGAGAGAGAGAGAGAGAGAGACAGACAGACAGACAGACAGAGAGACAGACAGACAGACAGAGAGACAGAGAGAGACAGAGGCAGAGACAGAGAGAGACAGAGATAGAGACAGAAAGAGATAGAGAGATGCTAATGACAACTTATAGGTGAGCAAAATTGGATTCAGAGAACCTGAACACATTCTAGAAGCCACATAACAAAGTAGAGCCCACCTCGGACACATGGCCTGGGTAGCAGTTTTGATCAAGGTTTCCAAGTTTCTTTTTCATACATATTCACTTTCCTTTACTAAGAGTAAAGCATGTTAATAATGTTCTTTCTCTAAATGGACCACAGAGAGAGATTTGCCTTCATAAAGGAACATTACTATTTTTATTCAAGCGCTAAAACAATTCTGAACTCTCAGCCCAGAACGAAGCTACCCTTGTCTTACCTGTGGCCTACACCTGGGAAACTTGGTTTAGAATATCTGTTTCTTTCTTACTTCTTCTGTTACTTTCTTTTTTTTAATGAATCAAATCCATTTTGAATGGCCTATCTTAAGCTTTTCAGTCTGTACTCAATTTGTTTTATCACAGTGATAGGAATTAAAGGCCTTCACTACAGTTTAGGCAGCCTGCCAATACCTATTTTATAGCAGTAAAATATGTACAAATTAAGGAATCTCATGTGGAAAATCCATTCAACGGCCTCAAAAGCCAAATGAATGGTAATTACTCCAAGCACAATGAGGCAGCAATCAAGCGCGATTGGATCATGCTTTTAAATGTACGTCTACATTTTAAGAACGGCGATAATTATGAATTATGAAAATAACCAACAGAGACAATGGAGCGGCAGAGATGTTGTTTGTGAAACATGAAAGGGCCATTTTCCGAGGGGTGCGGGGAGCCAGTCATTCTTTGCACCTGCCAGGGAATGTTGAACCGGAGCTGTTTACAAAGCACAGGGGGCTGGGATGGGTTTCTCTCTCCTAGTCATTCATGGGGTGGGGGTGAGGGGAGTTCCTGCTGAGCTCCAGTGTTTGTAGTAGTTGATGGGAGCGAAGGGGGGTTCTGGGGGGAGGCAAAGAAACCCAAGCTCAAGTCCCACGTCTTTTCCAGTTGTACCCCATCTTTGACAAGCAAATCAGAATCATGTAAATCAGGTCCATGCAAATTAGGTCCATGCAAATAACGTCAGCCTTTATTGGTCAAAGTTCCATTCCGAGTAAAGGCTTAGACCAATGGGCTATAGCCCTATGGTGTCTGCTTACAGCATTCTGTAGGTGAAAGCTTGGGAGTGGCAGAATTAGATCCTCTGAACCGAATAGTCACTCTTTAGCTCAGACTAGCTATGCCTACTCTAAGAGTCCAGCAGATTGGGTTTGTTGGCTGCTAACATGGCTTCATAGGAAGGGGCATTGGGGAGAGTCATGAAACCCTCATCTGAAATTCCATTCAGTCTTTCTCTGCCATTTGTACAATCCTGCCCTAAGTGTGGCTTTGGGCATTTTGGGAAATGCTAGAATTTACATTGGAAAGGTAACCTGAAGAGGGAGCTCTTTCTGTGTAGTTGACGGTGAGTCACCATCTGAGCTGGGAGTGAGCCTTCCAGGGTTACTGCTTTGGAGTCGCTCATACTCCTGTAATCAACCCCTCACCTGTGCTCTGTAAGCCTCCTCAATAACTCTCTTCTTCCCCAGGTTTGAGCTGTGGTAGAAACGAACTTTGCTTCCTCGGGGTCTATGAGTAAGGGGCACACATTTTTTAACATCTCTCTAGAGAAGAACTCTACCAGCAGGATTCTTGGACCACATTGTTAGTATATACTCTAGATTTCTCTGTTATACAATCATATCAGACCACAGTTACCAGTGTCCACAGTACAAACTGTGATCATGATGAGATGTCAGGTACCTATTGTTGGCGAGCAACATAGATGTTACCTTTCCAGTGCACAGTCACTCTGACTGAAGTTCTCTTTGGGAGCTTGTGTGGGAGCCTATGTCTATGATGTTTCTGTCGTTTCCTGTTCTCTCAAGTCAGTGAAGTAACCAGCTTTGTTCTACCAACTAAACAGAGCATCATCACCTCCATCCAGCACCTGACATCAACCTTTGGGCTGCTGGCCACGGATTTCCTCGTTTAAATCTTGGAGACTATGCAAGAAGATGACTTATGTCTTGTCTATGGGCCATAGTTTTCTGCCATGCATAGTAAAACTGCTCTCCCAGTTTTGAGTGTGTGTACACTTGTGTATGTATTTCCTGTATGTGTGTGTGACCTGTGTATGTGCTTGTGCATGTGTGCACATGTGTGCACATGGCAGAGGTTAAACTTGAGTGCTGTTCCTGAGGTACTCTACGTCTCTTTCTTTCTTCCTTCTTTCTTTCCTTCCTTCCTTCCATTCTTTCTTTCTGAGATGGTGTCTCTCACTAAACCCCAAACTCACCCATAGGCCTGGCTAGCTGGCTACAGATCCCCAGGACTGCAACTGCATGTGTGGGCTACCATACATGCATTTTTTTTAAACCTGGCTTCTGAGGATCTAAACCCAGGTCCTCCTGCTTGGCAGGTAAACTCTTTACCAACTGAGCTCTCTCTCTCCAGCCCTATCCCAAACTTATTTAGCATCACTTTAATGTTCCTGCCCTGCCCTGTCAGCTTAGTGTCACTACCGGGCCTTCACAGCTCTGAAATCCTCTAACTTCATGGATACTCCAGAGCTCAGCAGTGTAGTGGCATCTCCTGCCACCAATCTCAGCCCATGAAGACCAGCAACCATTAAATCCCATAAAGAATGCAGTGCTCTATCCACCCACACACTCTTTACTCTTTCTTATGCATGTATATATATATATTCATAGACGTGTTCGTGTGTGCACTTGTGTGTGCACATGTGGTGGCAAGATGACAGTGTCAGGGTCATCTTCATAAACACCATCCTGTTCCTTTAAGACAGAGTGTCTTCCTGGGCTGGCATGCCCAATTAGGCCAGGCTGTCTGGCTAGCTAGGCCCAGGGATCCACATGTAAAGCCTCCCCAGTGCTGGGACCACAAGCCATACCTGGCTTTTTATCCTTAGGGTGTAGTGAACAAACTTAGATTCCCACACTTGCAAGGCAAGCACTTCTTGAAGGAGACCATAGAGTCTAGTCATGGTGAAGGAAATAAAGTGGGGGAGTGTTTTATTAGAGACTGGAATTTTTTTTTCTAGTTTCACATAGTAAATCCTCAAATTCCTCCTCTCTAGAGCCTTCTGATGGCGAACTCACTCCTCCTTCAAAATGATGTTGACAACTCCAGTTTATTTACTATGAGCCTTCATGAGATGTGAGCTTTGCAAAGGCCTCCTAGCAATGACCTTCCCAGGTCATTACCCATAAGTTGTGGGAGTTTGTTCTCTGATCAATAAATTCTTCCCTCTTCAGCTGTCTATTCTGCAGTGTGTCCACACACACACACACACACACACACACACACACACACCCTCACATAACCATACCCACACACACCCCACATACACCTAAGCCATCACCACCACAACTATTGATCTAATATTATATAGGCTTCTCTCTTCTGACTCCTCTTAATATGTTTTTAATAAGTTTGTGTATTCTCATGATCATGTGTTACATATGTAGTGGGAGGGGCAAGGCTGAGTGAATATGTGTTTGTGTGCAGGAATGCATATACATGTACATGCATGTATGTGAATGAAGGCCAGAAGTGGATCTGAAATTACTTTTACCTGGAACTCCCATATTTGACTTGGCTGGCTGGCTTGCCAACAAGCCAAAGAGATCTACAAGTTTCCATTTTTGTAGAACAGACAAAGAGGGAGCTTACATGAATATACTATTATACCTGACTGTTTCTTGGAATCAAACTCAGATCCTTGCACTTCTGAAATGTTCTAATTCCATTTCTGTTCCTGTGAGGTATGAGGGGGACCTCAGACCAAAAGCAACATAGAGGAAAAGGGGGTATATTTCACTTTATAGCCTACAGTTCATCATTGAAAGAAGTCAAGACAAGAACTAAAGACAGGAACTTGAAGGCAGGCCTACTTGCTGACCAAAGACCTCATTTGCAGCCAAAAAATGTACAGCAAGAACCATGGAGGATGCTGCTGGCTAGCCAGCTGGCCATTTTACAATCATTTAACATCTTCAAATAGTCCAAAAACATGTGCCCAAGGAGTCTTGTAATTCAGAGTGAATTGAACCCTCCTACGTCAATTAACATTCAAGACAACTCCTCTGTAGTCAACATACAGCCCAAACTGATCTAGGCAATTCCTCTCAGACAACTCTAGGATTGGACATAAACCTGTAAAAGGCAAATAAATACAAAGGAAAAGAAAATGGGAGTTGGGAGAACTGTATAGAACCGTTTTCCAAGGAGCTGCCCCAGGGACCCCTGAAGAGATTTAGGAGACCAACAAGAGGTACAGGGCCTCTGCAAGGGCCACCCAAGACAGGTCAAAGATCAAAGCAGCACCAACCACTTTCTACATTTCTTTCGGTCTCTTCAAGGGATAGGGGCTACAGCCAATTGAAGTGGTCAATTCCAGTAATTTAGCATGTCATCCATATTCTTTTGGCAATCCCCCATTCTAGTCTTTCTTTGCCTCATGGTAATGACCTGACAGAGGCAACTTAAGAGAGGAAGGGTTTATTTTGGATCACAGTCTGAGAAGGTTTTAGTCCATCATGGCAGGGAAATAGTGGAGCACAGAGCAGGTACAGTCTGTTACATGGGGAAGATGAAGTTATGGGTTGCTTGCTCATATCTTGTCCAATCAGAAAGCAGAAATTTCAGATTAAAATCATTGAGGATATAACCTCAAGGGCAGTCCCCCTTGGCAGCCCATTTCCTCCTAATAGACCCCATCTTTTGGTTTCCACACCCTCTAGCACTACCAACAGAGGACAAAGTGTTCAAACACAAGAGCCTGTGGGAGATATTTTACATTCAAACTGAAATGCTCATATTGGTAAGTTTCTAGCAAAAGTCTCTTCTTATAGAAGGCATCTCAGAAGCACTCCTCTGAAGTGGCTCAGCAGTTAAGAGCTAGTACTATACTTGCACAGGACCAGAGTTCAAGTCCCAGGACTTACATTGTACAGTTAACATTTTTTCTAATTCCAGCTCTAGTCTACACAAGCACCTGTACACACACACACACACACACACACACACACACACACACACCATGGGAGCACATAACATACATATGCACACGTGTATCCCACATATACACACAACACATGTACATGGACACACATACACACACACACACACACACGCACACACACACACACACATATACACACACATTTAATCCTTAAAGAAGAAGAGGAGGAGGGAGAAAGAGAGAGAGAGAGAGAGAGGGAAAGGAGGAGGAGGAGAAGAAGGAGAAGGAGGAAGAGGAGGAGGAGGAGGAAGAGGAGCAGGAGGAGGAGGAGCAGGAGGAGCAGGAGGGGGAGCAGGAGGAGGAGCAGGAGGAGCAGGAGGAGCAGGAGGAGGAGGAGGAAATAGCATCCTTTTAATGTACCAGGACTTGGTTATGAATAAATGTGTACCCTGTTTATTCTTATATTCATAGGACTGGCCAGTAATTTTGCAATTCTCTTTTCAAGCCAATCTTTTGAGCCTCTGTGTGGGGAAACAGTAAAATAAATGCTCTAATTCGCGTTGAGAAAGCAGATATGCAGGCAGTACAAGACATTATCTTGGAGCCACTGCAAAAGACCTCTTCCTCCTTTATTAAAAGTGGCAGGCACTGCCAAAGTGCCGGAGCACCCAGGAGCCAAGGAGATTACAAGGGCAGTCTACATACCACTCAGCACTAACAGGCGACAAGTTCTGATATTCTAAGAATTTCTAATTCGTGCCCATTTTCACCAGGAGGCCAAGCAGATACGCAAATTGATTCTGCCTGCTTCAAACCCAATGTGTGAAAACAGCAAGTGACAGGGACACCGAAGGGGGAGACAGCCACTGAGTGATTGGTTAAACAGCTGTTCTTTTTTTTTTTTTAAATATTATCTCCAAGATGCAGAACATAGGGCCACTGAAGTATGTGGTCCATTAATTATACAGTTGACAAGAAAATTACCCTTCAGATCAACATAAAGTGGAGATGGAGACTGGAAGGAGGTGTGGGTCAGGAACAACTTTCAACAGGGTTATCTGCAGCCCTGAGTGACTGAGGACCTCTGAGCTCAGGGAGGAAGCAGTTTGTATTCACACAGCTGCCTGTCCCTATCCAAGAGTTGGGTATTCATTAATTCAACCAATAGAAGATTGAAATGTCCTTAGCATAGAGATGCTGGCATCTGTAATGGACATACAACTTGTTTTAAATGTTTACTCTCTTTATAAGTATGTGATAATGTGGGTATCCATGCATGTGCTTGTGGGAGGGAGCCCACAAAGGCCAGTAAAGGGTGTCAGATTTCCTGGAGTGGGAGCTACAATCAGTTGTGAGTTGTCAAATGTAGGTGCTGGGAACTGAACTCTGGCTCTCTGGAAGAGCAGCAAGCATACTTAAACCACTAAGAAATCTCTTCAGAGCTGACCTAGAGCCTACTCTTCTCCTCCTCATTCCCTGGACATTATAGCATAACAAGTCTTTGCACATCAGCTCTATTGTATAAAAACTAGTGTCCTCATTAGCTTTAACTATCAACCTGAAGTTAACTAAAGTCACCTGAGAGGGAAGTTTCAATCGAAGAATTATCCAAATGAGATTAGCCTGCAGGCATGTCTTTGGAGTGTTGCCTTGATTGATAACTGATGTAGGAGGGCTCAGCCCACTGTGGGTGGCACCATCCCTAGGCAGCCGATCCTGACTATATAAGAAAGGAAGCTGAGCATGAACTTGCAAAATAAGGCAATAAGCAGTGTTTCTCCGATTTTTTTTTCTGAACATTCTTTTTTGAATTTCCACCTTGACTTCCCTCCGTGATGGACTGTGACCTGGAAGTATAAGCCAAATAAACCCTTTCCTCCCCTAAGCTGCTTTTGGTCAGATTGTTTTGTCAAAGCAACAGAGAGCAAACTATAACAATTAGGCATGCTAAGTGAGTTATAGATCGTTGAAAGCACATGAGACAGTACACAGCTATGTGAAAGTACTATAGCATTTTATGTGATAAACTTGAGGATACTTAGATTTTAGGTTTTCGCTACCACCTGTTAGTTTAATTGAAGAGGAGCCCTTAGCATGTGCAAATCCCTGGGTTCTGTTCCCAGAAGTTGGTAAAACTGGGTATGATGATACATGCCTACAGTCTCAGTACTGAGGAGGTAAAGGCATAATCAGAAGTTCAAGGTTATGCTCAACTATCATAGTAAGTTTGGTACCTGACTGAACTACAGACTTCCTGAAAGGAGATGAGCTTCCAGGTCCCATCAGTTTCTAACCTCTTTTCTTCCCCAAGCTAAGGACAGCCCACTTGAATGACTCGCTCTCTTCTGAATCCAGGTCTGCCTCCTGGGTCTCATCTCAAATGCCTTCTGGGTCAGAATCCCACTTTAAGTCAATCCCATCCATGGGAGTCTGAGTTCTAGATGGTGCATTTGTTACTGGGGAATTGCTCAGTCCTTCTTGCCTTCTTGAAGGAAATAATTAGATTGAGAGACATAGTTTAAGCAGAAATTTATTTAGAAAAGAAAAAGAAACACTCCAACATGAAATCGGACTGGGCTTCCCAAAGGCAAGGGGCAACCTAATGAGTTCCTAATTGGGGATTTAAAGTTTTTGTGAATATTTATGAGGTGGGTAACATATTTACAAAATGACTCTTCCCCAGATTCTGATGGACTGGCTCTCCTTCCAGTCTATTTTTCCCCATGATAGCCACAAAAGGGAAGTGAGGTCAAAATAACAATTCAGGTGATGTCACAATAATGTCAGGGCTCTTGAAAATGTGCAGCTTCATGCTCCCAGTGGACTCCATGTTTCTGATGTAGCGGAAACTGTAGCTACAAAGACGTTTGACCACACAGGAACAAATACAGATCTTTTTTCAGCACCATTCCTTATATAGTGAAGAATTAACATCTCTCACTACATTACAAGTCATCTAGAGACGATTTGATGTCAATAGTAGACTGTCATCAAGTGATATGCAAACAATGTTATTTTATAGAAGAAATTTGCTCATGCACAGGATCCTGGGGACAATCCTTTATAGGCACAGACTGTGTGGGAAACCATGATTGCAGAAGGTCTGGGGAGCACCAGGAGGATGACTGAGTGGGAAGCCATGGTTGCAGAAGGTCTGGGGAGCACCAGGAGGATGACTGAGTGGGAAGCCATGGTTGCAGAAGGTCTGGGGAGCACCAGGAGGATGACTGAGTGGGAAGCCATGGTTGCACAAGGTCTGGGGAGCACCTACAGCAGCAAGGTTAACCTGCTGTTTCACTTGGTGGGACTAAATGTGTGGCATGTCATCCTGTAAAGGATTTCCCGAGTTGGAGGAAAGAGATCAGTAAAGACAATTATTTAGATTTTTGTTCCCTTGACAAACTCTCCCCTCTATATATAAGCTTCTATAAATGCTCAGCCCATTTCAGTCTGAGACCCTGGCTAGAGGCCTATGTTCATAAGCTACAGTGTTTTCTCTTAGTTAAACTAGCACCAAGCAACATTTTTTAAAAATTCACTTTTGACAAGGAGTACATACAAAGCCAATTTGTCATAGAGACGTGGGAAAATTACCAGCTAGCTGGCTCCATGTTTGCTATGCCTGGAGTTCCTTGATTCCTGTGCTCCGCACCTCCCCTCTGCTTTAGTCATTTGTCCTGCTGTTATAACAACTTTCCTAACAAAGTCACTTAAGGGAGGGTGATTTTGGCTCAGAGTGTGGGGCGCAGTCCAGCAAAGTGGGGGACGCATGGGGGGGAAGGAGGCAGCTGATGATGTATTTACCGGAAGCAGAAAGCCAAAAGGAAGCGGGGCCAAGCTAGGAGATGGCATCATGAGTACAACCTGAGACCACCCACCCTTGATCAGTGCAAGACAAAGCTAATAAAAGATAAATATATTCCTCCTCTTCCCTCCTCCTCTTCCTTTTCCTTCTCCTCAATCCTCTTCCTCCCTCTTCACTCTCCCCTCCGCCTATCTTTCACCCTCCACAACAGCTCCACAGAATGTTCTTAAGAATGCAACACAAGTGACTTGTAACCCTAGTCAAGTTAATGACTCATCTCTGCCTCAGTCTTCCCTGCCCCCATCCTTACTCTGAACTCCCATTCCCTCAGTCCTGCTTTCTAGAATAGTCCCCAAAGCCATTGGATTCTCTTATTTGCTTCTCTGCGTGGGTGGGGAAGGTAAAAGTAGATAGATAACTCTAGAATTTTTTTTACCAAACTTAGAGAAAGACTGATTAAGGCATTTTCAAATAGTCAGTGCTAAAAGAACAATGAAGAAGGGGGAGGGGAAGAGGAGGGAGAGAAAGAAGGGAAGAAAGAGAAGGGGAGGAGTGAGGAAAAGAGAGAGGGAGGAGGGGAAGGGGAAAGGAATGAACAAAGGTAGGAGGTGGTAGGGTCTCAGCTGAGCGGCAGATCCAAAGGTTAAGCATGGCAGACCATACCTTCAGGAAGGACGGAGAGCTCTTGGGGACTACGGGCTCAGCCCTTTAAAGATCTCACCCTTGTGAGCTTTGTGAGAGAACGCACCATCCACAGGAAACCAAGAGATCTCCTGGTAAGACTTTAGATCCCTGTGTAGTGAAACATAAACTAATGACTTCCCCCACAAGGCTTTCCAAGAGAGGAAATATAAGCATAATAAAAGTATGTCGCATGCGTGAGCCATATTTAGACAGCCACCATGACATAAATTTTCATGACTGTTGTTTTTTTCTTTACACATAGTTGTATTGTTAGAGTTAGCAAAGGAAAGTTTATATATAAGGAAGAAGCTTGAAAATGAGTAAGCTCATCACTTCACACACATACACACATGTATGCAAGTGCACACGAAGACAACGGAAGATATTTCAGCAGCTAAATTAAAAGGCAAACGCCCCAGCCAGTCAGCTAGGATAGCAGGATGCTTTGGAAAACGTTCCTGCTCTCGGCCTAAGAATCCACTCTAAACATGACATCACCTCATTTTCTCTTTCTGCTATGATAGACTGAATTCCGTTTCTCCTCCTCACTTAACAACCTCTCCGTCAGAATCCATAGCATTCTGGCTATTTTAAGGATGCTGGGATGTGACCACTCTTTCTTTCTTCATTTTAAAACTTCAATCTTCCACCTCACTGAATGGTCTTTTTCCCCACCTCCAGCCAAAGACCTCAGAGCAAGGATGAGACAAGTTTCCCATTTCAGCAGCCACCTACTTTATTTAGGAAGTGGAGTTCAGATCATAAGCATAAATATCTTTATGATGATGTTGTGTTGCCCTAAATGTCAATTAAACAGTTATATTCTTTCTCTTCCCCCATTCCTTCTTCTTACCTCCTCTCCCCCTCTATCCCTTCCTTCCTTCATTTGAGACAATTTTATATAGCCCAGGCTAGCCCGAAACTCATTAACCACTTCGTAGCTTCCCAAGTGCTTGAATTACTGATGCTCATTATACCTGTTTCTCTTGGTGCTCATAAGGCATTCATGAGAGTGGTTTCTTTTACTTGATTGCTTACTTGCTATATATTGAGATAGGATCTCACGTAGCCCAGGCTAGACTCAAAATTTGCATAGCTGAGAAGGACCTTGAACTCCTCATGTTATTTCTTCTATCTTCAAAA
This sequence comes from Rattus norvegicus, assembly GCF_021556685.1. NCBI lineage: Eukaryota > Metazoa > Chordata > Mammalia > Rodentia > Muridae > Rattus > Rattus norvegicus. The sequence goes on along the minus strand of NC_141545.1, from coordinate 29,994,820 downwards.
TGCTGAGATTACACATATACACCACCATACCAGATTTATATGATTCTGAGACAGAATTCAGTACGCTGTGCATGCCAGGCAAGCAAGGTACTAACTAAACTATATCCCCAGTCCCAGAGATAAATATTGTTATGCTGTTGGCAGCCTTAAATGGTTGGCCATGTGATTCAGCATTCATCTCCTTGGGCCACTGCAATAGTTAAATGATAATGAACTTGTGACCTTTAGACTAGGCCCTGTAACATGGTGGATACCATGTAAACATTATCTTATTCTTGTTATTCCTCCCGTATGTTTGTAAGGTCTTGGGAGATGAGTCTCATTATCTTGTCAATTCTCTCCGGGCTATGGGAGTTCTTAGCACCTATTATTTTCAGCTTTGAGGCTATAGCAACAATTCAGAGAGGAAAGTAAAATCCATTTAATGCCTTATGACATATTATTGAGAAACAGGGAGATAAACACTGGAAGAAATAGCTGAAATGGTATATGGTGATTTCCCCTAGAGAGCACGCTAGGGGGTGGGGAGTGCAGCCGGAGGCAGACTACAGCTCCTCATTTCAAGCCCATTAGTGCTGTTTGGTTTTTAAAAACTAGACCCATGCATCACTTTGATAAAAGTTAAGCCTTAATTTTTAAAAGGAGAAAGCATTCTAAGGATATGAAACAGAATTCTGGATGTTAATTAGCATCCACTTGTTTTAATCAAATCTTAAGGACGGCCTGACAACTCTGAGGGGGGACAACGACACTTATTTCTCAAGAATAACACAGAATGAGGACTGTGACATTTATATGTAGGGGCCGGGGAGATGGTCTACCAAGCAAATATGAGGACCTGGGTTTGAATCACCAGCACCCATGTAGTTAAGCCAGGCAATGAATGGCACACAACCCTGTCACATCAAAGATAGGAGGCAAAGAGAGGAGGCTCCCTAGAGTTGCCGGGACAACCAGTCTAGCCAATCAGTGAGTCCAGTTTCGAGGAGTGAGCCTGTTTGAAAACACAAGGGAAGAGCAATTGAGGAAGACACCTAACACTGACCTCTGGCTTCCACATGCACACCCAAATGTAGATGTAACATACACACACATACACAAACACACACACACACACACACACACACACACACACACAGATTCATGCACCCACATGAACACACACCCCATATGCACACCCAAATGCAGATGTAACACATACACATACACACACACACATTCATGCACCCACATGAGCACACCCCCCACATGCACACACACACACATTTAGTGCAGAGAGCACAAAAAAAAAAACTTTTACGGAGGCTTCTTTTGTTTTCTTTTTGTTTGTCTGCTCCCTCTTTCCTAAGCGAAAGGAAAATGTGTCATTTTGCCTTTTAAAGAAATGTCTCTAATACTTACTTGTACTTAGTAGATTGGTACCGCATTTCTTGGTTAGCTTTCAAATGTCACCAGGTTCAGGGCACACATAGAATAACAATGTTTTGTCAGGCTGTTCGCTGTTTCATAAGTCACCTGCCAACTTCACAATGGCAATTTCCCTACGTGCAGTTGCTCCTACACTCTACACACTTGGGGTTTGGGTTTGGTTTTGGGACAGCTAGGTGAACAAATCCTTACTGGCCTCTGTACCTTTCAGGAAAAGTAAAGGAATCACTAACATTAAGTGTACGTGGGCAAATCAGTGAGTTATTAAGAGAACACAAACCAGGGCATATGTAGCTTTCATCCTGAACCTTTTGCTGGACAGCTAGTAGGAAGCTCCGGTGCAGATAGCATTACCAGGTCATGTCCACCAAAATGGATCAAGAAGAAATCCTCTTATTCAAATATCACACCTACGCCTCTGAGCTGAGAGCTGATGGTTGAATCACTTTCATTGTCATCATCATCCTGCATGTGGACATTTGCGTTTGTGTATGTGTGTGTATGAGTGTATGTGCATCACCTGTGTGAGACAAGAGAAGGATATAGGAATGCCTGGGACTGGAGCTACAGATGGGTGGGACCCACCATAGAAGTACGTGAAATTGGGGATTTAGCTCAGTGGTAGAGCGCTTGCCTAGCAAACGCAAGGCCCTGGGTTCGGTCCCCAGCTCCGAAAAAAAGAAAAAAAAAAAGAAGTAAATGAAATTGAACCTGGGTCCTCCAGAAAGGCATCCTGAGCCATCTCTCTGGCTCTGAGTCTCATTACTGAAACAGATTCAGATATGTTCTCTAACCCCCCCAGTACTGGAGAAAGAAGCATGAACCACAATATCCAGTCAGTCTTCTACCTGAATCCTGGGGATCAAATCCAGGTCTTCATGCTTCCCAGACCAGGACTCTCCCAACTGAGCTATATCTTCAATACTCTATCCTTTTTGAAAAATCACTCCATATTCAAAACAGCAAGTGCATCATCTAAATACCACCCCCCCCACTTGACCTAACATTTTGGTCCCTCTGTGATCCGAGTTGACCCTGATTTTCTTGTCTGACCCCTGATACTGACCTGCCTGACCTCCTCAGACCTCTGGTGTCTCCAAGTACTGGCGTCCCGCTGGTTCTACCTTTTCTGTCTTCTTCCACTGGGATCCTTCGTTTCTCGTTTGCATATTCAGACTGATCCTTTCTTAGTCCAGCCCAGCTCCTATCTCAGCTCCTCCAGTCAAATCTTCCTTGATGATTTCTGTGGAAAGAAATGTTTCCTTTGTCTCAGAAGTTGTGACTCTAAGGTTCTCAGTAAATGTTTTAATGTATGGGTTGGTGGGGGGGGATGCATGTATGTTCAAGATGGCATGTATGAGATAAAATATTTAATCATGGTGGTCAACTTGACTTTATTGAGCAATGCCTAGGAGATTAGTGAAGCTTATTTTGCTGTGTCTCTGTGAGCATCTGTTTGAGATGATTACATAAGGCATGAGGAGGCAACCTGAATGAGGGTAGCACCAACCCGTAGGTTATGGACCTAGACCAAGTAAAAGGGGGAAAGAGAGAAGTGGGGGAAAGTTAACAAGAAGTAGAGAATCAATCCCCACCTCCCCACCCCCTAGACCCCCAGCCCCCATCTCTGTCTCATTTCTTCTCTCTTTGCTTCCTGGCCATTATGATATAAGCTTCTCTGTTTCACCATCACTGTCTTGGTTAAGGTTTTCTTGCTGGGAAGAGACACCATGACCGGAGCAACACTTTTAAATAAAAACATTTCATTGGGGCTGGCTTACAGTTCAGAGGTTTAGTCCATTGTCCTCGTGCTGTGAAACATGGTGGCACATAGGGAGACACGGTGCTGGAGAAAGAGCCAAGAGTTGTACATCCAGATCAGCAGGCAGCACGAAGAGCATATGAGCCACTGGGCCTGGTTTGAGCATCTGAAATCTTAAAGCCCACCTCCTGTGACACACTTCCTCCAAGACAAGACCACGCCTACTCCAACAAAACCACACCTCTAATTATGCCACCCACTCCCAAGGAGTCTATGGGGCCCATTTTCACCCACCATAATAGCTGAACCCTCTGAAACCGTGGACCAGAGTAAATTCTTCTACTTCTAAGCTGTTCATACTTTGGCATGCCAACAAAAAGTCTAGCAGAAGTGAAACGCCCTTTCTGGACCTTAGAGCCTCTCTGTAATTTGTTTTCTAGTCTATTCCAAACTTTGGCTCTTTATTTCCCAACCTGTTCTGTAGGTGTTAGAACCTCACTAATGGTTTGTTTGGATCCGACACAAACACACACACACACACACACACACACACACACAAAGATATTTCTGTTTTGTCAGTCAAATTCACACTGCAGTTGTCTTTTCCTCGACTTGCCAGATGTCTGTACAAGGAAAGACATATCAGATGCAGCATTTATTATAATTTTAGCATTTGGTTTGTGGAGGCAAAAAGGATCACAAGTTCAAGGTCAGCCGTGGCTGCATAAGGAACTGAGACAAGCCTCGACAACATGAAACCTTCTTTCAAAGTAAATGACTAGATAATGACTAAAATGAGGCTCAGGGCAAAGAGCACAAACTGATCTTACGAAGGACCAGAGTTTGATTTCCAGCCCTCCCAACCGCCCAGTTCACAACAGCCTAGAATTCCACCTCCAAGGGATCTGATACCTTTCTGGCCTCCAGGATCACTGTACTTTCATGTAATTATAAAATAATCATCTTTTAAATCCAATAATAAAAGAAGAAAAGAAGGAGAAAGAGAGAAGAAAAAGAGGAGGAAGAGGAAGAGGAAGAGGAAGAGGAAGGAGGAGAAGGAGAAGAGGAAGAGGAGGAGAAGAGGAAGAGGAGGAGAAGAGGGGGAGGAGGAGGAGGAGGAATGACCTGACCTATATCCTCCCTCCTGGCCCATGGATACTGAACCTTATGAGACAAGGCTTGAGCGTCATACTATAAAAGATCTAGATGTAAACAAAAAAGGTGATGGACATGTATGTGGTATGCTACATAGTGTTCAATATTAATTCTGATTCAATAAACCAAGTAAAACAGTCTTTTCCAATCAATTGCACAACTGACAAGCTCAGTCACGTGTCTCTTTAAGGATATTTCAAATTTCCAGCTCTTGCCTGTTAGATTCATTTTACCTAGACAAATCAAACCGAAGGTTATATTAGCAGCCGGTCAGTATCACATTCTCTCTAAAGCCAGGGGGGAAATGGCCACTTTGGAGAATAGTCAGAACATGTAGAAAGCTACACTGACCTTGTTGACACCATGTACACAGGGACTAAAGAGATACCTCAGTGGGTAAAGCACCTGTTGTACAAGCAAGGGGGTCTGGGTTTGGATCTGCAAAATCCATGTAAAATCTGAGTGTTGTGGCACCTGTAACCCCAGCTCTGGGGGGACAGAAACAAGTCATTTCCAGGACTTGCTACCCAGCTGCTTTGCACAGACACCGTGACCAAGGCAACTCTTACAAGGACAACATTTAATTGGGGCTGGCTTACAGGTTCAAAGGTTCAGTCCATTATCATCAAGGCGGGAGCATGACAGCATCCAGGCCGATATGGTGCAGGCAGAGTTGAGAGTTCTACATCTTCATCTGAAGGCTGCTAGCAGAATACTGACTTCCAGGTAGCTAGGAGGAGGGTCTTAAAGCCCACACCCACAGTGACACACCTACTCCAACAGGGCCGTACCTTCCAATATCCACTCCGTAGGTCAAGCATATACAAACCATCACACCAGCCTTGCTCAAACTATGAATTCCAGGTTCAGCAAGGGATGTTATATGCCATAATTCCAATCTTCCTAGAAAGTGTACACACTACTATTGTAATAGTGACATGACAGTTATAAGGGCAAACAACTGCCTTCCAATTGGGCTTGTTCTACAGTAAAGTTACTGTGGCTGAGACATTAAACCTGGTCAAAATCCCATGACTAGGGTGATCATAGGCTCTAAAGGAGAGCCTACTCTTATTATGGTAAAGGGCAATGTTATCAAGCAAACTTCTAAATATTTATGTGTATAGGCATATATTTGTACTGCTCTCAACATTGGTCAATATGAAACAGTCTCTACATGCATGTGTAGACTAATGTCTGGTCAAAGTGCCAAATATAATATAATTAATCATGGGCACTTAGCTATGGACAAATCATCCATATGAAATCCGTTCTCACCCAAGGCTCAGGGAACACATCAGAGAAGAAGATTGGAAAAATGTAAGAGCTTGAAGATGAGGAGTAATGCTATGAAATGCTGACTCCTGGACATCATCTGGCTGTCCTGAACTCGGATCATCAGTGGATACCTGTCCAAGACCTACAAAACCCAAGCTAACAAGTTTGACAAGACCAAGCCAGTTACACTCCCAGCATAGATAAGTGAGGGACCTCAGAGGCTCAATCCTTAACAAAGGAACTATTGGCAGTTGTTAATGTTGAGAGAGGGATAGTCACTCTCCTTAGGCAACGTGGCAGCTGGTAGGCCTAGGCTCCAGTGGATGGTTTCACACCCATGGGCATATGGGCTGCACCAATTAGACTCAACAAAAAAAACATAAACAACATATTACAACAAAAAGAACATAAATTTGAAGGGGAGGCAAGGTAGAGGACACTGGGAGTAAGATGGAGAGAGGTAGTCGTATTTAGATATGATTGAAATATGTTATGTGAGATGTATGAAAATTTCAAAAACTAAATAAAAAACCTGAACCAGACATACTAAATCTAACAGAGGAGAAGAAAGGGGGGAGCTGCCTAGAACATGTTGCGCAGGAAATAAATTCCTGAACAGAACATTAATAGATCAGGCACCGAGATCAACAATTAATAAATGGGACCTCGTGGGACTGAAAAACTTTTCCAAGGCTAAGGACACCATCAGTAGGACAAAACTGCAGCCTACAGAAGGGGAAAATGACCTTCGACAACCCTAAATCCCCTAGAGGATTAATGTCCAAAACATATAAAGAACTCAAAAAAGTAGACACCAACAAACCAAATAACCCAATTTTAAAAAATGAGATATAGAGCTAAACAAAGAATTTTCAACAGAGGAATCTCAAATGGACAAGAGGCACTTAAAGAAATGGTCAGTGTCCTTAGTCATCAGGGAAATGGAAATCAAAATGACTCTGAGATTCTATTTTACACCCATTAGAGTGGCTAAGATCAAATACTCAAGTGACAGCACATACCGGCAAGAATGTGGAGCAAGGGGAACACTCCTCCATTGTTGGTGGGAGTGCAAACTTGTACAAACACTGTGGAGATCAATTTGGCAATTTCTCAGAAAACTGGGAATAGTTAGTTTTACCTGAGGACCCAGCTATACCATTTCTGGAAATACACCCGAAAGATGCCCCACTATACCATAGGGACCCTTGCTCAACAACGTTCACAGGAACTTTATTCATAATAGTCAGAAACTGGAAACAACCTTGTGGTAGATTTGGTTTAAAGCTTGCGTGTAACATGCAGAGGGCCCATGCCCCCAGTTGGCTTTGATTGGTAAACTTGCCAGCAGCCAATGGCTGGGCAGAGAGACAGAGGTGGACTTTAGGATTCATGGGCAAGGGGACCCAGAGAGGGAAGGAAAATCGCCCTGCAGGGAAAGAAATAGGATCCAAGCTTGAGGGCAACAAAGGGAGAACATTCCAATCCTGTAAGAGCTGGGGAAGAGCAGCCCCAAGGTACCCCCACCCCAATCGGGTCTAGGGTAGCAAAGAGAAAATAGAGATTTGAGTAAGTAATAACTCAGGAGTATTGGAGAGGAGGCATTAACAATCTGGAAGTTTGGGAGTGGCCCAGTCATTGACCTGTTTAAGACATAAAATAGAAGATGCAAGGCTGTGTGCGTGAGTGTGCGCGTGCGTGAGTGCTTGTTTGCATGCGTCTTTCAGCTGGGAATCCAGAACACTGGGGTGGGTAGTGAGGGACTTGCATTGCTGCCACCAGGACAATTGGGAGTAGCATTAATCACCGAATGCAACACAACTTGACCGATGTTCCTTAACTGAAGAATGGGTAATGTTGGACATCTACACAACGGAATACTGTTCAACTGTTAAAAACAAGGACATCATGAAATTTACAAACAAAAGCATGGAGCTAGAAATCATGATCCTGAGTGAGGTAACCTAGACCCGGAAACACACACACACACACACACACACACACACACACACACACGGTATGTACTCATAGTGAATATTAGTCATAAAGTATAGGATGACCATGCTACAACATACATGCCCAAAGAAACTAAGTAACAAGGAGGGCCCAAAGGAGGATACATGAATTTCACTCACAAGGGGAAACAAAATAGTCATCAGAGGTCGGTGGATAATGGGAACTGGGTGGGAGAGGGGGTGAAGAGGAGAACGGGGCTAGGGATCAGGTATGGGGAGAGGGGGCAGAAAAGAGCTAGGAGTGAGAACAGAAATTAGTGGCAGACATCTCTGGGACTACCTGGAGACTTGGGATGGGGAGAGACTCCTGGGAGTCTATGTGTGTGACTCTAGCTGAGATTCCTACCACTGGGGGATATGGAGATTGAAGTGGTCACCTCCTGTAACCAGGAGGGACTTCCAGTGGAGGGTTGAGGACATCGACCCACCCGCATGCAAAACCTTCAACAAAAAATTTGTCCTACCTACAAGATATGCGAGGATAAATATGGAGCAGAGACTACGGAAATGGTCAACAAATGACTGCCCCAAATAGAGCCAATTTCTGACACTGTTAATGATTGCAGACAGGAGCCTAGCATAACTGTCTCCTGAGAGTCTCCAGCAGCTGATAGAAATTAATGCAGAGAGTCATAGCCAAACATCAGACGGAGCTCAGGGAGTCTTGTGAAAGAATGGGGGATAGAATTGAGCAAGCCAGAGGGGTCAAGGAAACCACAAGAAGGCCTACAGAGTCAACTAACTTGGGCCCATGGGGGCTCACAGAGATCAAACCCCCAACCGAAGTGCACGCAAGGACTGGACCCAGGCCCCCTGCATGTTTGTAGCAGATATGCAGCTTGATCTCCATGTCAGTCCCCTAACAATTGGAGTGAGGGCTGCCTCTGACTCTGTTGCTCGTCACTGTATCTTGTTCCCCTAACTGGACTGCCTGGTTGGGCCTCAGTGGGAGAGGATGCTCTTAGTCCTGCTTTGACTGGATGTGCCAGGCTAGGGTGGTACCCAAGGGGGGCTTTCCCTCCTCTGAGGAGAAGGGGAGGGAGAAATGTGGAGAAGGATTTGTAAGGAGAGGAAGGATGGGGACAGCAATCAGGCTATAAAGTGAATAAGTAAATTAATGAAACAAAAAGAAAAAAAATCCTGTTTTAAGGCCTATTGCCACACTAAAAAAAAATAAATAAAATTAAAGCCTTTTCCACATTAAAAAAATGATAATTAAGGTGGGGAGTGATACAGAAAGGTAAGTGAAAGCCATCTCTCACTTCCATGCACAAATGCACAGGTGCACACACCCACCTGCACATATGCTTATACCACACACACACACACACACACAGAGAGAGAGAGAGAGAGAGAGAGAGAGAGAACCTGCACTGGTGAATTAACATCTTTCCAAGTAAACCACTGTCTTCTTTAGTCCTGAGCCTGAAGCCAAGGCAGAGGCAAACCCTACTGAGAAAGGGACATATGTCTTGGAGCACTCTTCAGTCCATCGCTGACGTTTGCTCTTCATCCGGTGGTAAAGTTAAAAAATGTAGTGGCAGCAGAAGGGTGTTCAGGATGCATTGACTATTGAATGTCTCCCAGTGAGGCTTCCGAGCATTGAACATGCCACGCTCTCCCCAACGCTTAGTTCTTAAATCATTCTGAGCACTTCTGTTCAGAAGGGCCTTCTGGAGCTTTTCTAAGGAGAATACTTATGGAGGAGCTAGTCTGTGCTTCTTTCCACCCATGATGGGACTATCAATAATGTCTGGGTGGAAGGAAGGAGGGGTGAGGGAGACATCAATTGGATCTTGCGAAAGACATTGCCAAAGGGACCAGACAAAATACCAGGAGTGTAGAAGAAGAGTATGTGAAGGGTCTTATCCTCAGGAACGAAACATGAATTGACATCAATAGCACAGGCCCACTGACCCCAGTTTTGTTGAAGACAGGAACAAGACCATAAGTTCAAAAACATCCTGAGCTACAGAGTAGGTTCTATGCTAACCTGAGCAACATAGTGGGTTGCTATTGAAAAGGGGGCGGGTATAGCCCAATAGTAGAGCTCTTCCTAAAATTCCCGTAGGAAGATACATGAGTACCAGAGTACCTGCCTAGAATCCCCCAGTGAGGGGCTGGGGGCGTGGCTCAGTGGTAGAGCTCCTGCCTAGAATCCCCCAGTGAGGGGCTGGGAGCGTGGCTCAGTGGTAGAGCCCCTGCCTAGAATCCCCCAGGGAGGGGCTGGGGGCGTGGCTCAGTGGTAGAGCACCTGCCTAGAATCCCCCAGTGAGGGACTGGGGGCGTGGCTCAGTGGTAGAGCCCCTGCCTAGAATCCCCCAGTGAGGGGCTGGGGGCGTGGCTCAGTGGTAGAGCTCCTGCCTAGAATCCCCCAGTGAGGGGCTGGGGGCGTGGCTCCATGGTAGAGCACCTGCCTAGAATCCCCCAGTGAGGGGCTGGGGGCGTGGCTCAGTGGTAGAGCTCCTGCCTAGAATCCCCCAGTGAGGGGCTGGGGGCGTGGCTCAGTGGTAGAACCCCTGCCTAGAATCCCCAGTGAGGGGCTAGGGGCATGAGTCAGAGGTAAAGTATTTTTCCAGCATGTGATACTTGGAGCACTATGATGCCCGTCTTGTGTAAATCATAGTATAAGACTGCAAGCCAGAGGATAGCCTTGTTTAAGGAAGAACACATTAAGTCTCTAAAGAATAATAAATATAATTGATGGTACACTATTATCAGTCAGCACATGGCATGCAGCTCTTAGTTTAACTCTTCTTCTTCATGCTTAGTAGAGCTCTTCCTAAAATTCCCGTAGGAAGATACATGAGTACCAGAGTACCTGCCTAGTCAGCACATGGCATGCAGCTCTTAGTTTAACTCTTCTTCTTCATGCTTAGTAGAGCTCTTCCTAAAATTCCCGTAGGAAGATACATGAGTACCAGAGTACCTGCCTAGAATCCCCCAGTGAGGGGCTGGGGGCGTGGCTCAGTGGAAGAGCCCCTGCCTAGAATCTCTACTTAGTTTAACTCTTCCGAGATCGCTGGAAAGTGGACATCGCTATCCCCAATTTACAGATAAGGAAGAAAGAAAAAACTTAATCCACTTTCCCAAAAATTCTAAAGTATTTCCCATTTAATCCAAATTCATATAAAGAAGAGCTTTAGTCCCTGGGGTAGGGGATCTTAATGGGCCTGTGAGATGTTTCTCTTGTGAAGCAGGCCATTGAGGTTTGCTTCTATTTCATATGTGTCAAGTCTGGCTTCTTACAAAGTTCAGTGTTGCTTCTTTTCCAGGGGTTGCATCCCAAGTCCCCTAGTGGACATAAGAAGCCACAGGGAGTCTCAACCCCTATAGAAACCATGGTTTGTATTTGTTTAAGGAACCCCAGCTTGTATTCAGCCGACTCCACTGTTTTAGGATTGAGCTGAAGCCAAACAGCCAGGCACTAGGAGTGTGAACCAGAGAATGATGCTCAACCTCACGAGGACCGGGAAGCAGAGAGAGGCAGATTGGCCAAGGTGGGGCTCAAACATCCCCCTCGTGAGTATGTTCTCATCAACCAGGTCCTCCTAACTATGTCCCACCTCCTAAGGTTTCCATACACTTCCACAGCACTTCCTTCACCTCTGAACTTATCAATTAATGAAGCCATTTGCGATGTCACAGTTCCCGTGATCAAATCACTTCTCAAAGGCCCCGCTTCTGAGCACAGAGCATTGAGGTCTAGGTGCTTCTCAGATTTCAAGTGGAAATCATAACGTCAAGCCAACTAGTTTCTAATATCTCTTCACCCTCCTCCATATACCTGGAGATTTCATTGATCTTCTCCTGTCCCTTTCCTCTAACCGTTCCACGCACGTTAGCTACAGAATGGTATATCACACAGTAAGGGCAAGGCTCATGGTGGTAAATGACACATAGCCTATGACTAAGAGGAGTGCTGGTGGTCACCTAGGGGACATCAGGGCTTATTCCCCAGCACTAGCAAAGAACTAAACCTCTGGGAAAGAGAGTTCCATAGAGAAAGCAGAAGTAATAGCTTTTACCTCTGGGGATAGGAAGGGCCCCTAGAGCTGAGAATGTGCTCTGATTGAGCACTTTTATAGGGTCCCCATATCCTCTCCTTTGCCCTATTGGTCCTGTTTAGGTACCCACCCCCATGTCTTCCTCCTCCTGGAACAAGAAGCCACCATCTCAGAGAATGTCTCAGTTAGGCTTCCATTGCTGTGAAGAGACACCATGACCAAGGCAACGCTTAGAAAAGACAACATTTAATTGGTGCTTGCTTACAGGCCTAGAGGTTCACTCCATTATCATTATGGCGAGAAGCATGGCAGCATCCAAAGGCAGCAAGAAGACTGACTTCCAGGGGGCTAGGAAGAAGGTTTCAAAGTCCAGCCCCACAGGGTCACACTTCCTACAACAAGGTCACACTTACTTCAATAAGGCCACACCTCCTGATAGTGCCACTCCCTGGGCCAAGCCTATTCAAACCACCACAGGGAGCCTTTTGTTTTGTCTCCTCGTGAGACAATGCAATGCAAAGCACCCCGCACCAGATGGTTTTGTTAGAAATACTTTAATCCCTGAGCAGAGTTTCTTCCCACCTTTGACCATTTATGTTCCTGGATGAAAGACACACAACCTTTTATTAATATGCCTTAAACAGCTCAATAGCTGGGTAACTGCCTAGCCTCCATGCTGTTAGAATCTACTTTCCTACCAATAACTCCCAGTTACTACTTACTAATTTCTATGTTCCATTTTAGATGCTCTTGACGCACCTGAGCAGCCCTCTGGCCCACGTTCTCTTGGCCTTTTACATGGCAGCTCTTTTCTCCTGCGCCTTCCTCACGGTCTCTAACCTGGGAAACCTAAACCCCGCCTCTCCCTCTTCTCCCCAGCTCTTGGCTGCTGGTATCTTTATCCACCAATTAGAATTAACTTAGGGGCGGGGCCCCAAAGGCTACATATGCTCCAAATCTTAGAGGCCAACTCTTAGCATTAGAACATAAGCAGTGTTAGACCAACCCACTACAAACCTCCATTGAGAAGATGCCTCCACGAGCTCCAGATGTAGGACATCTTTTTAATTAATGATCAAAGGGGGGAGTGGCCAGCCCATGGTGGGTGGTGCCATCCCTGGTATAGCGGTCGTGAGTTCTATAAGAAAGAAGGTTGAAGAATCCAAGGGAAGCAAGTCAGTAAGCAGCACCCCCTCTGTGGCCTCCCCCATCTGCTCCTGCTTCCAGGTTCCAGCCTCGCCTGAGTGTCTGTCCTGACTTCCTCCAGTGATGGACTATGATCTGGAAGTGTGAGCCAAATAAACCCTTTCCTCCTCAACTTGCTTTTCGGTCATGGAGTTTCATCACAGCAATAGAAGCCCTCGCTGAGATGCATTCCCTCCCCCAATAAAGAAACTATATAAACAAAGGCTCTTGGACTATTGGCAGCACAGAAAAATCTCAAAGGACTTTGTGTTGGCTTGTCCCTTGGCCTTCTAACAGTTTTCATTTGGCCATTGTAGGCATCAGAAGCCCAGGTGCGTCTGTCTTCCTGGGTTCATGAGATCTATCTCCTAATAGTGGCACTATCAGGAGGTGTGGCCTTATTGAAGTAAGTGTGACCTTGTTGTAGGAAGTGTGACCCTGTGGGGCTGGACTTCTTCCTAGCCTTCTGGAAGTCAGACTTCTCGCTGCCTTTGGATGCTGCCATGTTTCTCGCCATAATGATAATGGAGTGAACCTCTAGGCCTGTAAGCAAGCACCAATTAAATGTTGTCTTTTCTAAGAGTTGCCTTGGTCATGGTGTCTCTTCATAGCAATGAAAGCCTAACTGAGACATTCTCTGAGATGGTGGCTTCTTGTTCCAGGAGGAGGAAGACATGGGGGCGGGTACCTAAACCCAATCGCCTAAACCCTTCTTCTGGTTTTACTTGGTCCCTCCAGCCTCCTTCTCCAAGAAATCTTCAATCCCAGGGATTCCTTAATAAAGTGTCTGCATTTTACCTCTTGGCACTTCACCTCTGAAAGCTCCCACTCGGTCAGAATGCCCGTGGCAGATTGCTCAAGCCCAGGAACCTCATATCTGGGTCAACTCTTATTCTTCTGTCGTGTCGTGGGTGGAATCAAGAGCTTTGTATATGTGAGGCAAGGGCTCTACCACTGAGCCATACTCATGCCCCTTCAGTGGAGGTTTCTAGGCAAGTTTTCTATCATAACCTCACCCCTCTCCTCCTCAGATGGGCTATAGACAAGTGAGCTACACAACTGGTCTCCCACTGGGGGATTTTAGCTAAGTGCTCTATCACAGTCTCATAAGTAAGAGAGCTACACTCCTCCCCACCCCACCCCCACCTCACTAGGGGGTTCTGGTAAGTTCTCTACTACTGAGTCATACCCCAAGACCTTCACTGAGAGTACAATAAATGTCAAACCATGCTAAGATATCTGGGGCCTCAATTTACCCGCTTGTTATGAAAGGTAAATTTTATTCATTCATTCTATATATTTCACAATCACTCCAAGTCTAGAAGACACCACAGAAATGAAGAAGCAATTCCTATTAATTCATTTAGCCCTGGATTAGCTGTCCAACAGAGGTTCATTCTGGGGTGAAGTCCCCAGGGAGAGTTGTTTTCTGAATTCTCCTTGCCTCTGCTAACCTCATCCAAACAATTTCTCTTGCTTCTGTGAGAGAAAACCCAATGTTTCATTTAGCAAATTAACCTCAGACAATTGAAATGATTTCTTCCTAGCCACAGGGAGGCTGCCTGGGTTATGCCCAAGTACTGTTCGGCAGGGGAGGCCAAGAGTCAATCTGTCTGAAAAGCAATCTGGATTTATCTAAAAAGGAGATTTATCCCTCAGAAAGCAGAAGGCGGTGTAAGGAATCAGCGAGAGCTCACAGATCAATCCTCTTTTACCCTCTGAACCGCCAGCCTGCGCTCCGTCACTCAGAGTTCAGTGGGGCCAACGCCTGTTCCAAACAAAACAATAATCATCTCAGATGCAGTAAAACGGATGAGGTGGAGGGAGGCATTAACCAGCTCTGTAATGGGCAGTTGCCTGTGTTCACAAGACGTCCAGGCCTTGTCTCTGCACTGTTCAGAATATGCTACATTAACTCCAGCCTCCGAGTAAGATTGCTACTCAGACGTGAAGTGATCGTTCTTTTAACAACATGTGACAACAGGGAAATGCTCGGTATTAATACTGACACATTCAAATCCATCCTAATGTGTATTACAAGTGATTTCCCTAAGCAGTGTGGCAAGTCTTGAAGGTGAGATCATCTCTCCCACGCGACTCCCAGTCTGAAGCCAAATTTAATCGATGTTACAAATTAACGCTCCAACGCTGGAAGAGTAATCGATGCTTTCCTGCATGGAGGGGCTCTCTGTACACTGCCAATTATATTTATTCTGCTGACTAAATGAAAGGAGAATGTGCTTGAAAGGGAGTGTTTGCAGGGAGGAAGGGGCTATTCTGGTTTCTCCAACAGCTCTTTATAGCTTGGTCCTGCAGCCTCGCCATCTGACTAGACAGGAAAACATCTCACACTCTACTTTCTGAAAGAGTGCAAGATTTTGGTGATACCATTTATAGCCTTATCCAGATTAGGGGACGTGATTCGTGCAAGGCCAGGAGGCACAAACCCACCTCCTAGTACATATAATTTCGAGAAGGCTTATAGCAAATGAGTAGGAGATTCTTCCAGGATGACACAGGATGAGAGAGTACGGGCCTGTGTACCTGAACTTGACCCCCTCGGCCTCTGCATCATACACAGCATTGTCTGGATATACATCACCGTCGTGACGAGTCTCCTGACACTGCCTTGCTTAAGGATCATCCACAACAACACAGGCACACACCCCAGCTCATCTACTGTGACCCCTTTCACAAATTGGGTTTTGTACTTGGGATTTGGTTGGAATTAAAGGTTTAGTACAAAACCATTTTTTCTTTACATTTATTTATTTGTGTGTGTGTGTGTGTGTGTGTGTGTGTGTGTGTGTGTGTGTGTGTGACGGACATGCCTTGAGGTTACATGACAATTTACAGAAGTTGATTCTCTCCTTCCAATATGGGGTTCCAGGAATTGAATTCACGTCATCAGGCTTGGACTCAATCACCTTTACTCACTGAGCCATATTTCAGGTCCCCAACTCTATTATTTCTTTACTATCAATGTCAATGTAGAAAGTAGGTGCTCAGAAATTATTTTGAGGGTGCTGGCACATGCCTGTCTGTACTACTATCCCTGGGGAAATCGAGGAAAGGAAGTCATGAGCTCAAAGCTAGTATGGGCTTGCTAGCAAGATTTTGTTTCAGAAAAGTAAGGGCTAAGGATATAGCTCAGTGGTAGAGAGCTTACCCATGATCCCTCAGTGAAGGGCAGGCAGCACAGCTCAGCAAACATTGGAGATAGGTTCATGGGAAGAATCATCAATATCAATGCCCAATCCTGACCCCCACTGTGGGGGGCCAGGAGTACTCCTTGCTCAATTGTGAGGCGTTTTAATAACGCTCGCTAAATTATATGCTGGTGGCATTAATAGCAATCAGGCTGGTAGAACATGGACTCTAATGGCTCATAAATGAGATACGAGTTCATTTTTGCAAACCGTCCATAATCAACTCATTATTTTGCAGCTCTCAGACATGCATTTCTCAAAAAGCTGAATTGTGTTAAAACCATGCGGGGCCTTATAGATCTTGTCTTTAGGACGAGAGGGACATACATCTGTTTGATGAGTAGCCAGAAGGAAAGAATGAGGATGGGAGACACAGAGACAGAGTCCCTGGCAATAAGGACCAAGCCAGCTGCCAGGGGACACGTGGAGTTGAGGAAGACAAAGAGCTGTCAGTTTCCTCGTCAATTACAGCTGATCTCTAACCCACGAGAGACGGGATTGTCGCAGCCATCAGAGATGGTGCTGTTAGAATTATGGAGTTGGGGATCTCTCCTGATTTATTCAGTGCCTGGAGGACAGATGGGTGTCTGTTGTTTGGGGATTGCATCTTCCCTGCTCAAAGACATCCAAAGTTCAGGAATAACCTACCGCTGTCAGAAATGCTCTGACTGTGCATCCTTCCGGTAAGAGTCAACTTCTGACAGCTCTGTCACACGAGCCAGAGAGTGCTGACAGGCCCACTGGAGGCCTGGGGTGATGCTGCAGGGAGAGTGGGGGAGGGGCTTGCATGTCACAATCCCTAGCAGGTAATTAAATGCAGGGACTGGTCACAGTTTAGACATTTTCGGGTGTTTTTGATTACCCCACCACCACCACCACCACCACCCCCACCCCAGTTGCTTTTGTATCCAGATCCAGGCTCCAGGACTCACTTCCCATTGGACAGCCACATCTATTGCTTAATCTTCCTGGAGATGTGTTATGTGTCACTACTGCTGGAGAGACATTAACAGACATCTACTTACTTCATATAGAAACAGGCCAAAATAAGGACACCAACTAAGTACAACTCAGTGAAACAATCTGTTTATTGAGGTTCCTTATAGGAAAAGGAATGACTCAAGTAGATATATGACCAAATGTCCACCCCAGGTTAGGAGGCAACTCACAAAAGCTAGAACTCTGGATTTCACATCACGACCTGCAGGCAGCTCAACAGGTCAGAATATTTCTTCTAGTTAACTCGGCATGTTTCATTATCTGCATCAAGCAGCTCAGCTGACTTTGGTCTTTTAGTCTTTATGACATTCTGGGGAGAGGCCTTGTGCATGTAGTCAGCTTCAGGGACTTCCTGGGACTCCTGAGTTGTTTACTTCCTGAGATGTAGCAGCCTCTCTTTAGGATTTCCTGAGTCTTTTTAAGACTTCCATTAGAATTTGTTGGGTTTTAAGGAACTTCAGAAGCAATCTCTGTACAACAATGTAGAGTGTTTACCCCATCTCTTTTCCAGTCTTGAGAAAGAATGAATGGAAGAGTTTTACAAACATAGAATGCATAAGGTTGGTCTCCTTGCTTTTCTTTCTTTTGTGTATGTGTGTGTCTGGAGTATGTATGTGTTGTGTGTGAGGTGTGTTGTGGTATACTTATGTGTGGAATATGAGTGTGTATGGTATTCATGTGAAATGTGTGCATCTGTGGTGTATGTATGTCTGTGAGTGTATGTGTGTATATGAGGTGTATTGTGTGGTGTGTGTATGTGAGGTGTATATGTGAGATGTGTATGTGTATGGTGTATGTGTAAGTTGTGTGTATGTATGTGTGTGGTGTATATGTGAGGTGTAGGTGTATGTATGTGAGGTGTGTGTGTGTGTGTGTGTGTGTGTGTGTGTGTGTGTGTGTGTGTGTGTGGTATATGTGAGGAGTGCATCATGGTGTATTTGCACATGCCTATAGATTCCATACACCACGAATCTGAAAGGTACCCAATGCCTATAGGTACTTAGAGAAGGTGGCCAAGGAGAACCATAACCAACATCTATCTTTGATCCCTAAGGATTCAGCCCCAATGGACTCAGAGCTTTGGGGTTTCATCACACAAACCATCAAAGAGATAGGTTAAATTCCCTTTCCCCTACATCCCCTCTCAAGGCCACCGGATAAAACCACTTTAGGGGACCAAAGGAATCTCACTAAAGAAGAGTTCTGAGGACCCACATCCTTAGTGCCACATGAAGTACAGACAATCGACTGACAGCTCTCTTACCAGTTTCATCCCTGTTGTGAGGGTGCACCCAGACCTTCTACTTATTAAAAAAATACTTTTTAGATACTTAAAAATTATTAATTATGTGTACGCATGTGGGGAAAGGGATATGTGCATGTTCCTGAAGTCCCCTGAGAGGCCAGAAGAAGCCATCAGATCTGCTAGAGATAAACTTTCAGGCACGTTTCAAACTTTCTTATGTGGGCGCTGGGAACTGAACTTAGGTCTTCTATGAGAGCAACACATGTGCTTAACCACTGAGTCATTCCTCCAGCCCCAGCTTGATGTTAAGCACTGATATCTTCAATTTATAATTAAATATCCTCACAAGGTAGGTTATCACAAGGATTGGTCAAAGTGAATACATGAAGTGTTCAGCAGGGGTCTCAACTTAATTACTCTTAATTTCTTATTTCTCTACTGTTAGACCTTAAGACTTCTTTTTCAGGAGAATATATACTCAGTGACTTTGTTTCTTTGTTTGTTTGTTTGTTTGTTTGTTTGTTTGTTTGTATTTTCCGTGTGAGCAAGTACCTTACCCTAAACAGCATCTCCAGGCTTCCTGCCTTTCATTTTTTTCCTTTTATTTAAAATATCGATGATCATGTTGAGCCACACCCAGCCTTCAATCATCTTATACAAACTTTCATCTGCATCTTTGATTTTTTTTTCCTTTTACATGTGTTCCTGGGATCCTCAAATTACATAGGCATTTTAAAGAGTCTCAGGAAATACTGCCAACCTTTTATTTATTTGTCAGAACATGGCGCTAATTATTTCTCTACAACCGTGATGGCTTTGGGTATTATCGTCTAAAACCAAAACTAAGTCGGTAAACTCAGCCTGTTGATTCAGACCTGGGATTCCCAACTACTCAGGAGGCTGAGGTAGAGAATTACAAGTTCAAGGTCAGGCTGGGCAACTTAGCATGGCTCTGTCTGGAAATGAACAGTAATAATAGTAATGACAGTAGTCAGATAGGCTGGCAGTGGAACTCGGCGGCAGAGGGCTTGTCAGCCCAACACAGCTCTTACAGAAAAGAGCCCATGAAAGGTCCCCAAGGTCCTGGCTGGCAGCCATTTGAGTCCCTGAACTGCCCCTCTCAATCCACTTCCCCTTTCAGCAGTGCCTCTTCCTCAATAAACTGCCTCGGTTGCTACCCCTCTCTGTTTGTCCCGATTCTGTTCTTTATTTCCAGGCACAAGGCATCTTAGAGGGTGACTCTGGACTCTGAGAAGAGTCAAGAATACACAGGAGTGGAAGAGCATGACCCCACAGCTGGTACGCTTGGCCATTCCCCTCTAGGAGATAACTACTGGATCCAAAGCCTACACACCATCACTCAGGAGGCTAACCTGGAAGGATGGAATGTTTGGAGCAAGTTTAGACTAAGTAGTGTGTTACAGGATATCCGATCGCGCTGCAAACCCCTGTCTGGAAAATCCTGTCTTTAGTTGTGCTGTGGTTCAGCCCTCACACACCCCTTTAATCCAAGAGTGTTGCAGGATATTTGATCACAGCTGTGACATTGTACACTGGAAAAACATGCTCTTAGTTCCATCCAGGGATACAACCGTCTCTTTAGAATGCCTTCAATACTGCCGGGGCAGCTTACAGTCAGCTTCCCACCAGGCTCAGTGAGTCTGTCTTCTATTCCTTTTGCCACTATCCAAGGCTTACCACTAAAACTTATTTTTCATGGCTTTTGTATTGTCACTGCCTTCTGTGTTGTTGAGACACAATCTTGCGTAGTCCAGACTGGTCCTCCTGACAGTCCTTGCCAAATGCTAGGATTATAGGCATGCACTACCACATCCAGTGTGTGTGTGTGTGTGAGGGGGGGGAGAAAGAGATGAACCATGCATATGGTGGATGAAAATGTGTTCATGCATATGGAGGCCAAAGATAACCACATGTAATTCCTCAGCAGATTCTGTCTGGCTTGCTTTAGAGACAGGATCTCTCATTGACTTCTGACTCACTGATTAGTCTAGACTGGATGGCTAGCAAGTCCCACAGATTGCCTGTCTCCACGTCCCCAGTTTTGACATTATGAGCATGTGCCACCATGCCTGGCTTCTTGACATGGCTTCTGGAAATCAAACTCTGGTCCCCCTGCTCACAGGACAAGCACTTGACAGCCTGGGCTCTCTCCCCAGCCCATTCTTCATGTTCTTAATGGAAATCCAGCAGCTGGGGGAACCACAGAGGCCTCTTTGGAAGCATGCATTTAAGGTAAACAGTCCCTTTCACGGAAGGGGACACCTGGGGCAGCAGTGTGGGGCATCACTCGCTTTTCCCCACGAGTTGCCAGCTGTCTTTCTAGACAGTGTAATTTTTAACAGCAGGCTGAGCTGCCTCTGCCAGGGAGGAAGGTTATAAACACCCTCTCCTCTCAGTGAGGGGCTTCCTACCAAACCAGTTCATCTTCTTTTCCCTGTCGGAGATGCAGGCTAAGCAGGGTCTTTATTTACAAAGGTTAAACATCCCTTTAATTGGATTGCTGGCATTTCAGCCCCGGCCCTCCTCTTCCTTTTTGCTTTGTCCCTCTGGTGCATACCTGGAGATGTGCCTGAGAGAAATGCCAAGGGGAGATTTCGTTTTAATAAAGCTGAGATGAGACCCGGTCCCTTTAGAGACTTCTGTTACAGCTTTGAGACACCGTGAACTAATGAATTGCATTACAAAAGGTCCCCAGCTGCTGGCGTGTTGAGGAGAGCAAAGGGAAGAACTCTCTAGGCCCGGGTGAGGAGGGGGTGGAGCAGGAATTAGACTGTGCTCGCTTGGCCCATTCTGCTCAAAGCTCTCTTTTTCTGTATTAAGGACAGAGTTACCCTCAGTACCAGCATGGCACCGTCTGCACGTCTGCCAGGAGTGACGAGGTCAGGCAGAACCAAACTGCTTCCTCACCCTGCCTCCACACCCCAAGTGCCACATTTCAGTGACTATCCACACTAGCCCTGTGACACCCTCGCCAGGTCTCAGGTTCTCATAAATAATGACTACGTTCCCTCCCATGTCTGACCTACCCCCTGCAACTGCTCTCCTAGCTTAAGCATGGGGTAAGTAGTGTAGGTAAGGTAGAAGGTTCTGGAGACATCAAGGTTAATATATGAGGGCCGTAAAGGCTGTGCCTTGTTATCTAGATCCTGATGTCAGATACTCAGAATCTACATAAAAAGCCAGATACGGTGGTCTGTTCCTGGGATCCCCAGAATGGCAATATTGGAGGTAGGGACAACGGGATTCCTTTGCCAAGGAATCATCCTACTCAGGATGCCATCGAGCCTTTTCTACCTACTCACACCCCAGGTCAATCAGCCAAAAGGTAGAAGATACTTGGGGACCAACATTCTAGGGTTATTCTCTGACCTCTACACATGCACTGTGCATGCATGCAGCTGCACTCACCCAGCTTACACGAACACACACGCATGCACTGTGTGTGCAAACACCCGCATTCACACATGTGCCCTTACACACACACACACACACACACATACACACATACACACACACATACACACATACACACACATACACACATACACACACATACATACATATACACACATACACACATACACACACATACACACATACACACACATACATACATATACACACATACACACATACATACACATACACACACAAACATGCACACACACATACACACACATACACACATACACACACATACACATATACACACACATACACACACAAACATGCACACACACACACACACACACACACGCTAATACAGAAAGATTAAGATAGAAACTCTTAACACAAAACACAGCTCTCTTCTCAAAGAGGTAAGAAATAGTTTACTCTGGGGCCAAATATGGGTGACCATTAGCCCTGGGACCCAAATCCAGGTGACACCAAATCACTTATTCCAACATGACAACAGTTTCTCAGAGGCTTTATCATAAGTAAACAAATAAACTAAAATTAAAGACACTTTGTAAATTCCTTGGTAGAAACATCAGGTAGGTGGATTCGGGAGACAGAGAGAAAGCCTCAGACACTATGTGACCATACTCTTAGCCTTTTGGTTCGTACATTCCTAAGGATCTACCTAAATGTCATGAAGATGTTAGATCACACACAAGGAGGGCAACAAATGGTTATTAAAGGGGCTAAAATGGTTATTAAATGTGACCCAAGGGAATTCAAGCTCTGGACTTAGTAGCATACGAACTTCTCCATAATCACTGAAGTCTTAATCAATAATCAGCCTTTTGGAGAAGCTCGGTGTATAGTGTGTTCTCTCCGAGAACTTTCACTCACAAAAGAAACTAATCACAGAGGAAGACTTGAACCCCAACACTAGCAGCTGCATGCGACAAAACAGAGCCCATGTGACAAAACAGAGCATGTGTGATGAAATGGAGCACATGTGTGACAGACAAAGCAGAGTATGAGTGTGAAAAGCCTACTATCTCCAAATGCCATAGAAAGTGGGTGGCAATGGCCCATGAAAGGTCCCCAAGGTCCTGGCTGGCAGCCATTTGAGTCCCTGAACTGCCCCTCTCAATCCACTTCCCCTTTCAGCAGTGCCTCTTCCTCAATAAACTGCCTCGGTTGCTACCCCTCTCTGTTTGTCCCGATTCTGTTCTTTATTTCCAGGCACAAGGCATCTTAGAGGGTGACTCTGGACTCTGAGAAGAGTCAAGAATACACAGGAGTGGAAGAGCATGACCCCACAGCTGGTACGCTTGGCCATTCCCCTCTAGGAGATAACTACTGGATCCAAAGCCTACACACCATCACTCAGGAGGCTAACCTGGAAGGATGGAATGTTTGGAGCAAGTTTAGACTAAGTAGTGTGTTACAGGATATCCGATCGCGCTGCAAACCCCTGTCTGGAAAATCCTGTCTTTAGTTGTGATGTGGTTCAGCCCTCACACACCCCTTTAATCCAAGAGTGTTGCAGGATATTTGATCACAACTGTGACATTGTACACTGGAAAAACATGCTTTTAGTTGTGGCGTGACTCAGCCCTAGCAGCCACCTTTAATCTGAGAGCTATCTATTTTTGTAAACAAGATTGAATCAAGTCAACCATAGGTCAAACGGTGGAGCAAGCAGTCAGTTGACAGGGAGTGAATATAGGAAGAACCCACAGACAGTAAGAGGAAGTCAAAGCAGATAGAGAGACACATAGGAAGTAAACAGGAAGAACGTTCAGTGGAAGGGTTTTTAAAGACAGCATGAAGCAGAACTGGGTTTTTTCCTTCTGGGACATTGGTTGAGGAAGGAGGTTAGCTGGGTACTTTCTCTGCCTCTCTGAGCTAGGAGGCTTTGATCCTAGTACCTGGGTCCTACATCTTCATTTGGTAAAATCAAACAATTGGGATTTTGTTTTAAAAACAACAGTAATACGTACCATATCAGCCTGGCAAGAGTGATGTTAGTCTAAATTTCTATTATCATTACTACTACTACTACTACTATTACTACTACTACTACTACTACCACCACCACCACCACCACCACCACTACTACTACTACTACTACTACTACTACTACTACTACTATTACTACTTACTACTACTACTACCACTACTACTACTACTATTACTACTACTACTACTAACTACTACTACTAACTACTACTACTAACTACTACTAACTACTACCACTACTACTATTAGTGCATGATGTGTGTGTGTGAGTATATGAAGTGTGTATGTGTGAAGTGTGTTTGTGAGTGTATGAAGTGTATACCTGTGAAGTGTGTACGGTGTGTGTGTGTGTGTGTGTGTGTGTGTGTGTGTGATGTGCATGCATGTGTGTGTGTTTCGCAATGTTTATGTGTGGGTATATGAACTGTGTGTGAAGTATGCATGGTGAGTGTGTGTGTGTGTGTGTGTGTGTTGTGTGTGTTGTGTGTGTGTGTATGTGTGGTGTGCATGCATGTGTGTGTGTTTCGCAATGTTTATGTGTGGGTATATGAACTGTGTGTGAGGTATGCATGGTGAGTGTGTGTGTGTGTGTGTGTGTGTGTGTGTGTGTGTGTGTGTGTGTGTGCAGGTACACGCATACCATGCCACAGTGGTCAGGTGAAGGTAAGAGGATGACTTGGTTCTGTCATGAAGAGGTGTTGATTCTTTCGTCCTATCATGGGTCCTGGGAAGCTAACCCAGATGACAAGCTTGCTCAGCAAGCTCTTCTAACCCCAGCCATGTCCTACCCTCAAAGCTAATCCAAAGAAAGGTATTTGTGTGCTCTCTTAGGTTGTCACTCTAGCAACCATGCACCCCAAGAGACTGGAATTGCCTCAGCTACATGAGACTCATGGGAAAGAAGAGACTTCTGCTTGGTGCTGACCAGAGGAGAAGCTTGTCACCAGGAAGAGATTCCATGCTTTTCTGAGAACTTGTCAATCACTGCAGGAGAGTCTGGAGCTGAGAGAATGAAGTATCAGTGAGGAGCCACACCTTGACTAGGACCACTTATCTCTGCACACTTCTTGCCCTCTAGTTAAACTTGAGGATCTTATCAGAACCCTAAAGATGGTCTTGGGGAGGTGGGAATCATGGACCTCTTTATTTCCCTTCCTAGTGTGACCACATTGAATAAATCTTCTTTCTCTGCTTTCACTATGGCATGTCTGTCTAATGAGCCTATAGAGTGTGGGTGGCCTAGCCTGGCTCATTAGAGCTGCTAGGACCCACGCTCCTATCCGAACAATTCTCTATCAGGCTGGCATAGAGAAACACTGGCAGTACAGGGTGTCCATGCTCACATGCATGGGCGTTTCTAACCCAGGCGCATGCGCACACACACGCACACACAGACACACACACATACACACACACACACACACACACAAGTGTTGAGTCTTGAAACTAGAGTTACAGACAGATGTGAGCCACCATGCTGGTACTAGGAATTCACCTTTAGGTCCTCACAAAGAGCATCTCACACACACACACACACACACACACACACACTCCTGATAATGAGATTGGGGGAGGTGGCTCAGCTATAGGTCACAGGGAAACGTTGTGGCATTATTTATCTCTTCTTACTTTTAGCGGGTTGCAGAAACTGAACATAGATTGTCAGGTTCACACGGCAAGTGCTTTTACCAGCCGTGCTGTCTCACTGGCTACGGTACAATCTCCATACACACACAGTACTGTCTGTGTTGTGCACATGTCAACTACCTATTTTCTTTTCTTCCTTTTTGTAGTGGTTTGAATACGGCCCCCACGAGTCATACGTTTGAATGCTTAGCCAACAGGGAGTGACCCTGTTAGGAGGTATGGGCTTGTTGGAAGAAGTGTGTCACTGTAGGAGTGGGCTTTGAAATCCTATGCTTAAAGCTCCACCCAGGGCAGAAGAGAGTGACACTTTTCCTGGGTGCCCTCAAATGAAGATGTAGAACTCTCAGCTCCTCCATTGTCGTGCCTGCCTGGATGCCGCCATGCATTCTGCAGTGATAATAATAATAGACTGAATTTCTGCACCTGTAAGCCAGCCCCAATTAAATGTTGTCTTTTATAAGAGTTGCCTTGGTTGGGGGTTTAGCTCAGTGGTAGAGCACTTGCCTAGCAAGCGCAAGGCCCTGGGTTCGATCCCCAGCTCCGAAAAAAAAAAAAAAAAGAAAAAAAGAAAAAAAAGACAAGAGTTGCCTTGGTCATGGTGTCTGTTCACAGCAGTGGAAACCCTAAGTAAGACACCTTTCTTCTGTCTCTTTGCCTAATACAAGATCATGGTTCTATCTCCTATGACCTTGATATTTTAAAAAGCTTTTACATTTAATATCTCTAAACTACCTTGATTTTTTTTCTGTAGATGGTGCTAAGTACAAGGTACAGGTTGTCCCGTGTTGTGGTGTTGGATTGTGTTGTTTTGAAACAGAATTTCACATCCGGCACTAACTGTTGTAGCCAGTGTGACTGTGGACTCCTGATCCTCATGCCTTCGCCTCCTGAGTGCTGGGAGGAAAGGGGCATACCACCATGTCTAAGACACATGGTGCTGGAGATAGAACCCAATGCTTCCTTTATGCCTAGCAAGCACTGTCTCAGATGAGTCACATCCTCATCCCTTTCTTAAGACAGAGTCTTAACTATGTACCTAGGCTAGCCTCAAACTCATCATCCTCCTGCCTCAAGTTCCTAAATGCTGAAGTTAGAGGCACTGTCACTAATGATCAACTGAAGACTTGGGTATCAATAACTCTTCTGCCTTGTTATTTGTTTGTTTGTTTGCCTACATGGTTCTGGGGATAAAACAGAGATTTGTGTACACATTTAAGAAAACGTAGTCCATAGCTTAGCTATGAGTGGCAGTGCCTATGTATGCATTAGCCAAAGTGAACATAGCTGGAGTATTAGGTCTCACTCCCTCCGCAATGTTATCTTACATAATACTGTGCTCCCATACATGTTCTGTGGCATTACTCCTGAGGAGACATAAACAAACACCTACTCACCTCAGATAGGAAACCAGTGACCGAAAATGAAACACCGTGAGCAAAAGCAAGACCAGGAGGTGTCTTAGCTAGGGTTCCATTGCTGTAAAGAGACGCCATGACCATGTCAGCTCTTATAAAAGAAAACATTTAACTGGGGCTGTCTTACAGTTTCAGAGGTTTAGTCCACCATGGCAGGAAGCATGGCGGCATGCAGGCAGATATGATGCTGGAGGAACCAAGAGTTCTACAACCTGATCTGAAGGCAGCCAGGAAGAGTCTATCATCCACACAGGAACACAGTTCCTCTAACAAGGCTACGCGTCCTCCAATAAGTCCATACCTCAAATAGTGTCACTTCCCATGGGCCAAGCATATTCAAACCAACACAGGAGGAAAGGGTTTATTTGCTTTAAATTTTTTTCGTTGTAGTCCATAATTAACGGAAGTCAGAATAGGAACTCAAACAGGATAGGAACCTGGAGGCAGGAGTTGATACAGAGAACATGGTGGTGATGGTGGGGGAGGGGGTACTTGCTGCCTTTTTCTCATGACTTGCTTAACCTGCTTTCTTATAGCAACGAGAATCACCAGCTCGGCAGAGGTACCACCCACCATAGGCTGTGCCCTCCCCCATCAATTACTAATTAAGAAAATGCCTTAGAGCTAGATCTTATATTAGCATTTTCTCAATTGAGATTCACTCCTTTCAGATGACTCTAGCTTATATCAAGTGGACATTAAAACTAGCCAGGATGCCACCAAAGATCAATTTGGTGAACCAGTGAGTTTTTTTGAGATTTCTTAGGGGAGTGTGGGGGTGGGGGTATTACTTATAGGACTGGAATGACTCAAAGTCAGATGCATCACCAGAGTCCATCTCAACATGGTGATGACTCACAAAATCTGCATCCATGGTCCTTGCTGAAAAACCTGCAGGCAATTTGGCAGATATGAGAATCTTCTATTCTCAGCAGTCCTTACTTTGGGGAATGTTCTAGTTTTCTTCTCTGTTGCTGCAGTAAAACACTGACCATAAGCAACTTAGGGAAGAAAAGCTCTTCTCATCTTATGGGTTGTACTCCATTAATGAGGGAAGCCAAGGCAGAAGTTTAAAGCAGAATCCACAAAAGAATGCTGCTCTCTAACTTGCTCCAGGGCTGCTTTTCTTAGATAGTGCAGACCTACTGACATAGGGATGGAACCACCCACTGTGGGCTTAGTTTTCTTACATCAATTACCAACCAAGAATGTGCCCCACAGTCATGTCATGCATATAACCCAATCCAGTGAAATAAAGCCTTCAGTTGAAGTTCTTCTCTTCCTGGGAGTGTCAAGTTGACAACCAACTGACAGGAATGGATGGTCTTGTACCTCTAATAAGTTTCAGGTAGTTCCTGAAATTGTAGACTATTTACTTCCTGAGTCTTAATGAGCTTCCTTAGAACTTCTTGAGTCTTACTGAGCTATGCTCTATGATGGAATGCTTCAATTCAGAGGAAATTATTACATAGTAAAGGTACCATCTATAGAGCTGCATATGATAATTAGATAATATACACATGAGTAAGAGTGTTCTAAAATATGCCATTTCTGAACCACATTTTCTGCCATGATGACTTCAGTGGCAGGGCATACACTATCTTGCAAACCCACACTGGATGTGCTGGTATTGGCTTGGCTATAGACGATAGACAGTGTGTCCATGATCCTCTGCAAAAGATAAGCCTGGTGTGCTGAACAACTCAGATAATGGGTGAGCCCTCAACTTAATGTGTAGAGATAAAAGTGGTTCATGAGCAATATTTCTGTATTACATACCAGCACAATTTATGGAAAATAAACCCCTCTGTTTCTCATTATACTAGAATTGATCATTTCAAGTTTTTTATTTTTTAATTGTGTGTGTGTGTGTGTGCATGTAGGGTATATACATATGAATGTGGGTATCCGTGGCAATCAGAAGACAGCTTCAGATCTCCTAGCATTGCAGCTACAGGAGGATTTGAGCAACTTAACATAGGTACTGGGAGCCAAACATGGGTATTCTGGAAGAGCAATTTGCTCTTAACCATTGAGTCATCTCTCCAGTCTCTCAAGTTTTATGAAAACTTTTATCTCATCTTTAACTAAAAGAGAAGAACCAACTCACCACTTGGCAGATACTCATAACACATGCTTCAACCCACAAAAGATACGTTTCATCTTTTCTTTGTTGGCAAACAATCACTGTTTATTCATTTATTTTATTTTATTTGGTTACTTGCACTGTGGGCATAGATGGCGTGTACATGTATAATGTGGGTACATGTATGTGCATGCATGTATGATGTGAGTGCATACATGATCTGTGTACATGTGTACACTGCTGCATCATGCATACATGTTCATTGTCTATGTTTGTGTGTAGGCATGCAGCTGCCATGGCTTGTGTATGCCAGGATATTTAACCTAAAAGCATTACAGGATCTTCCTGTCTCCTTCCCCTGTACCAAAGCAGCACTGGTTTTGCAAATGTGCGTAATGACATGTGCAGATTTCCATGAGTTCTGGTGCTCTAAACCCTGGTCCTCATACTTGCGCAGTAAATGCTTTATACACCAAGCTGTTGCCCAAGCCCAAGTCCAAGACTCTTTCCTTAATAAAATCGAGCTTCTTTGTCTTTCAACTCAGAGTGAAGCCGATGAGGTTCTACCTCTGGGTATGAAAGAGGTGGGAGTGGGCGTTTTTAATAAGCAGCTGAAAGACCAGCGCATAATTCAAAGTTCCTTCTGTATTTGATTATAGTGATCTAAGCAGAAGATCATATTAGGGAAGTTATAATCAGCCAATCATTTGAAGAAGATGAAGTGGCCAGCTGGAAGGGCAACAAGCACCTAGACATTATGCCGTTGATCTAATTGCCTAGCAAGCAGCCCAGAGATTTATGAAATTACTCTATCATTTGTTTCTTCCACAGTTCTGAACTTTCCTAAGCAGAGATGAAATGGTGGAGTTAATAATTCACTCATGGGAAGGTGGTCACTCACGGTAGAGCACTTGCCTAGCATGTGTAAGACTTACGTTGTATCCCCATTCCACAAAAAAAAAGAGGGAGAAAGAAATAGAAGAGAATGAAAAGAGAGAAAAGAAAAAAAGAGGGCAAAAGCAAGAAAAAGTCAATAAACAAGAAGAAAAGATATCTAATTATGATATTTTTTTAGTGCAGGTTATTGCCAAGATCTTGAAATTTATTTGAATTATTTTCCAGTTGTTGGTAGCCTTATAATTGTCATGATAATTAAGTGGGTTTTGATGTGGCAATTTTGTCTTTTAGGTTTTGGTTACTTTAATTCATTTCCATTTCTATTTTTTTATTCTTCAAGAATTTCATAGACTGAAATTCAATCATAACTATCACTATTTTCCTCTCCAATCTCCAATGATTCCATCAAACACATCTCCTTTCAACTTCAGGTCATTGTGTGTGTATTTGTGTGTCTTTGTGTGTGTGTTCATGATAAATCACTAAGTCCTATTAGTGTTGTCCATACGTGCAGAGACACAGGACCATTCAACAGAACACGGGAAGCTTCTCATTGGCCACACCCTCGAAGAATGATTATTTCTCCCCCAGTAGCTATTAAGTCAACAGCTCCTCAGTATATAATAGGACCTAAGAGCTACCTTACAACTCTATAACACTGGTATGAGGCATTATACAGATTTAATGAATCTGGATCAGCTCTTATCCCTGAAGGGATGGTCATTCTGGTCACAGAAGCAAGCACTTGATATCTGTTGTGTTTTTCTTTTTTTAATTATGATTTTGCCATTGTCTAAATAATAAGTTCCAGGATAGCTAGAGTGAGACACTGACTGCACCCTGCTTACCACTGCCAAAAAAATAAAAATAAAAATAATGCAGTCATCCATTATCCCATTACACCAAATGAACTATTAATTATTGTGCAAAGATTTCTCTCAGATACCTAATGTTTTAAATCCATTGCTTCTATAAAATCTGTTTTGATATCACTTGTTCACAATTAACGTACACAGAACATCTACATTGTCATGAATGATATTTGAATCATCATTTTTCACGATGTTATAACTATCAAACCTATTACGTATACAGAATATTCATTTCTTTTTATTTTTGATAATGTAAATAGCACTTAAGTGTACGCCTTTATAATAAAATGGTAACATATTATTTTAGTCATTTCCTTGAAAGGATAACTTAGAGATTGAAGTCTAATGATCACTTATAAGCATGTTTTAAAGTAATTTTCATATACTATCAAATCCAGAAAGTTTGGGAAAACTCGTGCTTCTAGCACTAACACTATTCTTTCATATAGGATCCTAACCTACTATGAAATGCACTCTGGTTGGTGTCTTAGTTGGGGTTTCACTACTGTGAACAGATCCCATGACTACCTTAGTTAGGGTTTTATTGCTGTGAACAGACACCATGACCAAGGCAGCTCTTATAAAGACAACATTTAATTGGGGCTGGCTTACAGGTTCAGAGGTTCAGTCCATTATCATCAAGGTGGGATCATGGTAGCATCTCTGTAGGCATGGTACAGGAAGACCTGAGAATTCTGCATCTTCATCTGAAGGCTGCTAGGAGAAGACTGGCTTCTAGGCGGCTAGGATGAGGGTTCACACCCACTGTGACACACCTACTCCAACAAGGCTACATCTCCTAATAGTGCTGCTCCCTGGGCCAAGCATATGCACCATCACAGTCAGTTTCATGTTGTTATTACAAAATAACTGCATCAAACTATTTAAAGACACAGATTTATTTTGGATCGTGGTTTCAGGGTTTCAGTCCATTGTTGTGGAGACGGGTGGCAGAGCAGAGTCATTCACCATATGTCAGCCAAGAAGTAAAGAGATGTGTGCTCTGCTGGCTTCCTTCCTTCCCACCCTCTTTTGTCTTAGTCTTGACCCTATGTGATGCTCCCCACACTGAGGTGTGAGTTCCCCTCTATAGATAATCCACTCTGGAAACGGAAGCAACCTAGCAGAAATGAAGGCATTCTACCATGATGCATGTGTCTCTCAATCTGACTCTCAGACTATTGAAACAATGGCTCCCCTCAAAATGGATAACTTACCAGGAATCTTATACTGGGAGAAAGGAAAGTCACCAGCTGGCATGGAAAATTGTCTCTCAGAAAGAGATTTCACACAATTCTAGTAACTTATTTAACTGCTTTACATGGTGAGATTGAAGCCCAGACAATGACGGGTCAATGATAGGCATGACCATACCTTTACCAAGACTGTATAGATGTGCGATCCTTTGTCCTCTACTGAAACTGTGCTCTTACTTCAGGACCTTAAAGGTGAACTTGAAGGGCCCAAACTGGTTTTTGTCTGTTTTGGTTTCTTTGTTGTGTAGGGAGTGTGGATTGTTTTGTTTTGTTTGGTTTGGTTTTGTTTTTGTAAGCCCTCTTCCCAATGTCACCACATTGAACAACTTTCCTTTTCTTGCTTTTTTTTTTTTTACCATTAGTTTGGCTGTTTTATCCAGTCTCTGGAGGGTGAATGACCAAAATTACTTGTTAGGGTACAGATTGTGACCCCAAGTTCAGCAGCAGAAACACTTTCTTAGACACACCCATAAATATGCTTTATAAATCTCCTAGGAGCCTCTTAGTCCAACCAAGTTGAAACTTGAGATGAGATGAGCCATCACAGATTGTTAACAGGAATACATAAAAACAAACAAACAAACAAACAAAAAGTGCCCTCCTAATTATTAAATTCCTCATATTCTATTAGCTTATCCTTCGTGCCTCCACAGAATTTTCTGTTATTCCTCTCCCCCAAATGATCAGGTGGATTTAGCTGTTGAGGGTGTATTGTTGTTATTACGTAGGTAGAAGTAATATGTAGGAGAAAAAAGCACATAGCACCACTCAGTCTGTCCTCCCTATTATTATAACGGAAAGTCACTTGCTGATTACTTGTGTCTATTTCAGAGCTCTGTTTGGGGAAGGAAATCTCAGCCCATTTATTCTCTACTTTGCATTTTCTTTAATCGACAGATCTATTCCTCACCCTCAGAAGCTGTAAAACACTTCCTCTCTCTTTTGATTCTATTGTAAGAAATGTTTGGCTTTCATACCCTTAATTAAGGAAGAGAGCTCAGTGCAAAATATAAACCGGTTTGAGCCTCACAGGCAAACTAAGCTCAGGATGTATTTTTCAACTTAATGAAAGCTGCATGGTAAGTAGCTGTGGTGATTTAAGGGAGGAGGGGCCTGGCCCTAAGGTCATTGTCAGGTAATCCCAGTTTTTGAATGCTCCCCCAGAATGGCTCTGCTAGGAGTTTTGGTTTTTTTTAAGGTCTATTTATTTAATGTATATGAGTACACTGAAGCTATCTTCAGACACACCAGAAAAGGGCATTAAATCCCATTACAGATGGTTATAAGCTACCATGTGGTTGTTGGAAATTGAACTCAAGACCTCTAGAAGAGCAGTCAGTGCCTTTAACTGCTGAACCATCTTTCCAGGGACCCCTGCCCCCAACCCCACCCAGAGATCTCTTTATTGTTAAATCCTCCATCTTCCACTCTTTGTGCCTCCACAGAACTTTCTCTGTTTTTCCTCTCCCCTGAAATGATGACAGATTTATTTGTTGATGGTTTATTGTTACTTGGGGTTTTGCTATGGCTTCAATTATTCCTCCCCAGCCAACTCCCTCAGAGCTAATCTTCATTCTACTCATCATGGCTAATCTCCATTGTCACTTCAACTGGATTTGGAGCCACCTAGGAGACACATATCTGAGTGTGTCCATGAGAATGTTTACCAAGAAACTTTGCTTGAAAGGATAGACCCTCCCTGAATGTGGGTGCAGCTATCCTGTGGGCTAAGATTATCTCAGAATGAATCAAAGTGATGAAAGGAGAAAGGGAGTTGGGTACCAGTGTTTACCTCTCCGGGCCCTAACTGTGAATGCAATGGAACCAGCTGCCTCAGGCTCCTGTTGCCATGGCTCCCAGACAAGGATGGAGCATAGCCTCAAACTGTGGTCCAGTAAAAACCCTCTTTCCTTACATTGCTTTGGGGGTAGGGGTGGGGGAAGCATTTTGTCACAACAATGAGAAAGGTAACCAACACACTCCAGTTCTGTCTACTCAGATCACCATGTTTGCTGGTTTCCTAGAGATGTAATAGAGTCCCATCAACCAGGTGACTTGAAAACAACAGAAACATGTTGTGTCTCATACTCATAAAGGCTAGAAGCCCAAGATCAAGGCCTCTAGAGGGCAACGCTCCCTCTGATAACCCTGGGGAAAATATCTCATTAACTTTTCTAACTTCTAGTGTTGGAAAGTCATAACGAACTTCTTTGGCTTGGAGCCTGATGTCTTCTCTTTCTGCGCTTCTCAGCATCTTCCCTTCTCCGTGGGGACACAAGCTATAATGGAAGAGATCTTAATTCTCACTTCCACAAAGCTCTCAGATTAATAGCAATTAACCCAAGCGGTTTTCAAGGTCGCATCATTTAGGTGATATGACTAGTTTACACTGTTGGTTTAATGAAACAGCCATGTCCTCGGAGTGGTCATGTATACAGGGTTGACAGCAAATGGAACAGGCTTTCTGAATAGACTTTTCGAGAAGAAGTACTTTTAGGGACTGAGAAGACTCAAAGACTAAGAGCATTTGTTGGCTGCTCTTCCAGAGGATTCAGGTTAGGACCCTGGCTCCCATATCTGCTGACCTAGGGGATTCAGTGCCCTTTTCTGGCCTCTATGTGCACCCACCCGTATGTGGTACTCATGTGGTACACACACACACACACACACACACACACACACACACAAACACACACATACATGCACATGCATACACACACACACACACAGAGCTTCCTCCAACCTCCATCCACCCTCTGAAGATCCTTATAGAGAGCTTTTGTTTAATTTTCCTTTTGAAATGGGTGGACTAATGGATGGTTTCCTTATGACACCTTCATATATACATATCATGTTCCTGGTTCATCTCCCTCCCTCCACTATCTTTCCTTGCTCACCCTAGACCTCTCTTTTTCCTGGCTCTGCTTATCTCTTTCTGCTCGCATGTCATGTATGCACATGTGGATGTGAGCATTTAACTACAGATCACCACATATGAGAGGTCACACGGAACATGTGTTTGAGTCATTAGTTCACCTCCCAAAATGACCTCCAGTTTCATTAATTTTTCTTGAAAATTCCTCATTGCTATGACACAGAAAGCTACTGAAGAAAGGAAAAGAGGGTTTATTTCACCTTAAAGTTCTAGGGATTTGTAACGATTTGTATATGCTTGGCCCAGGAAGTGGCACTATTAGAAGGTGTGGCCCTGTTCAAGTAGGTGTGACCATTTTGGAGTAGGTATGGCACTGTGGGTGTGGGCTTTAAGAACTTCATCCTAGCTGTCTGGAAGCAGCCTTTAGATGAAGGTGTAGAACTCTCAGCTCCTCCTGCATTAGATCTAGGCTGCCATGTTCCCACCTCGATGATACTGGACTAAATCTCTGAACCTATAAGCCAGCTCCAATTAAATGTTGTCCTTTAGAAGAGTTGCCTTGGTCATGGTGTCCGTGCACAGCAGTAAAACCCTAACTAAAGCAGGAGTAGAGTTCATCATGGTGGACAGTCATCGAAGAGCCATGGAAGACTGTGGCCAGCCAATATTCTAGTTTCTTTCTGTTGGTGTAACAGATACCATGCCCCCGAAAAATTGGGGGAGAAAAGATTTGTTTCCGCTTATAGGTTATACTCCATCATTGAAGGAAGTCAGGGGAGGAAGTCAAATAGGAACTTCAAGGCAGAACTAACTGCACACTTCTCCACATAACATTATCTCCAACCAAAGAACTTACTTCGCTGCAAAGCAGTACATCAAAACCATAGAGGATGCTCCTTATTGACTCATTCAAGGCTCATATTTAGTTAACTTTCTTATACAGCTCAGGGAATGGTGCTGCCCACAGTGGGCTGGGCCCTCTCCATCAATAAATGAACAAGGCAGTCTCTCACAGACATGCCCACAGGCCAGACCTTCCTGAGTTGTTTCAAACTGGCATTCAAGGCTAAGACAGACAAGGAGCAGAGAACAGAGAGGAAAAGTTTGAGTTATAAAACCTAAAACCCTCAGTGACCCACTTCCTCTAGTGAGAGCCCACAACCTTCACAAACAGCACCGTCACCTGAGCTCTGAGTATTCAAATTCATTAGCCACTACCCTGTGGGAGACATTTTTCATTCAAAGGATGACACAGCTCAATGGAAGAGGTGTGGCCTGGTTATAAAATCTGATAAACCAACATTTCTGCAATTGCATGATCCACTTTTCATCCCTGTGAATTAGTTACGATGGCTTTGGCAACACGAACGTAATAAATAGACCTGATTTAAACTGCTTTAATAAATAAAGACATTTATCATCACGCTCAAGAATAAATCTAAAAATATAGCTAGTGGCTTAATCATGAAATGACGGACTTGGGTGCCTTCCATCCCTCCTCACTGAAGTGTCCAGACAGGACATAGTGAGAGAGATGGTTCTGAGCATTCCTAATAGGGACTATTAGATTGACTTACACGATGCAGGTTGGGTAGTTCAACAGTGGATGTCTTCACACTGGAGAAGCTGAGAATCTGTTAGCTTCTTGGTCCATGAGGCTGGATGACTCAGCTGTCACAGAGTGATGCTGAAGGCCTGGGGGGATTCCTGAAGAGCCTCTGGCCTTCTTTCCATATGGGAAAGCCAAAGCAGCTGCAATCTGATGGCAGCCGAGGAGGGGCCAATAACAATGGTGAGATTGTTACTTGGAGGATGCTGAGACCAAGGGTCTGAAACCTGAGGCATTTCCTCTGCTTCCAAAGCCGACTTCTTTGGAATGACCGTAAACATTACAGGAGGTAAATGGTAAATGTACATTATACTATATCACATTCTTTCTTGTTTGGTCTGTTTGCTTGTTTGATATGTGTGTGTGTGTGTGTGTGTGTGTGTGTGTGTGTGTGTGTGTGTGTGTGTGTGTGTTCATATGTGGGTTCGCATGTGAGTTCAGATACTCACATATGCTTACCTGTGAAGGCCAGAAGTCAGAGTGTCTTCCTCAATCGCTCTCCACCTTCTACTTTGAGACAGGGTCTTTCACTGACTCCAGAGCTCACCAATTTGGCTATCCTGGCTGGCAGATGAACCTCTGGG
Organism: Rattus norvegicus; assembly: GCF_021556685.1. NCBI lineage: Eukaryota > Metazoa > Chordata > Mammalia > Rodentia > Muridae > Rattus > Rattus norvegicus. The sequence goes on along the minus strand of NC_141545.1, from coordinate 29,957,859 downwards.
ATGCCTCTGTCTCCACCTCTCTCACACTGTCTCCGCAGTCATGGGCTACCATGCACAGGATTCTGTTGTTTTGTTATTTCCCTGTGTTTTCTCAGAGATTCTCCTCGGGTCCTTATGTTGGCATGGCAAATACTTCACTTGACCAAAACCTTTCACCAGCTCCCTCTTCTTCCCTTATGGACTCTGCTCCTCAATTCTCTGCTATCACCCTCTCCTAGGTCTGCACTGGTCTCTAGACATGATGAAAGCTTGACAGCTTTGTAATAACTCAAATATGCAAATCAAAACAGCATATTCTGCTACCTGCAATGTATTGTGTTGTGCAATGTATTGTGTTGTGCAATGTATTGTGTTGTATTTTTTGAGACATGGCCTTCACAGGCATACATATATGAGCACCTGAACTTACCTGTGAACCCACATGTGAACACACTTACATACCAGAGAGAGAGAGAAAGAATGGGACATGGAATAATGTACATTTTCGAGCCAAGAATAGTCTCTAATACATGGCCCTCTTGATTATTTCTTTTGTGACTTCTTTTTAAATTTTTTTTATTATTTTTACATATATATGTATATGTAAACATATATATGTGTGTGTGTGTGTGTGTGTGTGTGTGTGTGTGTGTGTGTGTGTGTGATGTAGTTATGTGGGGCTGCATATGAGTGCCTTCAGAGGCCATAAGCATCAGATTCCTTAAATTTGGCATCACAGGAGGTTGTGAACTCCTTGTTATAGGTGTCTAGAAGCAATTTCTAGTCCTTTTCAAGAGCAGAAAGTATTCTTAGCCTCTAAGCCACCTCTCAACCCTCACATCTTTGCTTCTTTTCTAAAAATAATTAAATTTTACTGATTGTCTAGATGGGACAAAGAAATAGATCTGTGAGAACGTTACATCTCTGAGGTGACATTTAGCAGAGATGCTCCAAGTGTCTGACTCATTGGGGGCGTCATGCAGCATCATTCAAATGACATAGTTTTTGTGAGTGCTCTGTTCCCTTCTGAAAATAGATATTGGCTTTGGAAAGGCCCACAGTCCTTCTTCTTGGCCATGATTCCATCTGCCCTCTTTAAAGTTTTTTATTCTCGTTTTACATGTATGTGTGAGTGTATGCAGCGTGTGTGTGTGTGTGTGTGTGTGTGTGTGTGTGTGTGTGTGTATTGGCCACAAAGCTAACAGAAGTGCCAGAACCCCTGAAACTTGAGTTATAAGTGGCTGTGAGCTGCCACATGGGTACTGGGAACCCAAATGTGATCCTCCACAAGAACAGTAAGGGTTCTTAACCACTAAACCATCTCTTCAACTCACCCTGCTGTCCTTTTAAGCAATTATCCTTAGCCCCCACAAACAAACAAAGACTATAATGTCAAACTTGTGGGTATGATACCTTTAGTCTTTTAGGGATGTCTTTCATATATATTCTCTTGTTGTTAATGCTGGCACTTGAATTCGGATCAGCTTGTATAGTAAATCAGTCTGCCACTGAGACAAGGTCTCACCAAATTTCCCAAGTTAGCCTTGAACTTACTCTGCAGCCCATGAACCGGCCTTGACCCATAACTGGCATTATTTGTCTTTTTAAAGACAGACATTGCATGTTTATCTCATAAGCATGTTCTAAACTTTAAGAAAAAAATAATGACTTGAATACAGAAGTCATGGTTTATTTTGGAAGAGAATGGAGACCAAGAACTTGGAGATGATGGTGATGGAGATGTATAAGACTAAGAAGGATGATATACAGACATGAGGATACCATGAAAGTCTTAATTCTTAACAAATGAGCATGTGCTAATAAGGAGGAAAAAGTCTTAAGAATCCCTCGCTGTGTTCCTCGACTGATATTTTTACAGAGCAATAGATTCCATCGGGTTTGGAACTTATCAATAGATCCCCAATCCATTATGAGAAAGGCATCACATTGCATATTTGGGGTTCACAGTGAGGGGCCTAGGAATCCACTACTGAGAAGGATTATATCCAAGCCATGAAAACTTTCAATGTTAAAAATACTCTGACACTTGTTAAAATGGTAAGAAAGACTATTTAAGATATTGTGTGGCTGTCTCCCCTGAACTGAAACATTCCTTCGTGGAGAGGGAGAGGCTCCCAAGACTTGCTCAGAAAGTTTATAAAGCTTAGGAGGCTCAGAAAGCTCAGAAAATGACAAGATGCTCACAACTACTCTCCCAAGCTCTGTAAGTCATAAAGAGTCTATGGAGAACTCCAGGGATGCAGAGTTCACGAGTTGCCACTGATGCTGTGAAGGAATGTTCAATGACACAGCTGCTTTGAGGTACCCATGGAAGTAACCTTCCACCATACTCCTTAAACACCCCCCATGAACTCATTAGTTTCGTGAACTAGACATCTGTGGAATAGTTTCTTTAGTTTGACTAGATGTAGATGTAGATGGAATCAACTGGGGTGAGTGGTTTTTTAGCTCATGTATCCCCAGGAGAAGCCACACAACACAGAACTATTGCACTGAAGTATTGAAACAGGATATGAGGACCACTCAAATGTAATAGAACCTCTATATTGCACTCATACCCGAAGGCTTAGGAAACATCATGGAAGAGGGAGAAGAAAAACTGTAAGAGTCAAAGACTACGTAGGATTGGTGTGAAACAGTGTCTTCTAGATATGACAAGGCCACTGAAATTATTTAGTCTCAGCACCTATGGCTTACTGCACAAGACCTGTACAATGACAATCCAGTCATCGTTCAAGAACAGATGAGAGACTGACCCACAAGACTTCACACCCTGAGGAACTCTTGACAGTAGATAGTTGCTAGAGGAGAAAGAAATCATTTTTGACATTAGTATGGCCCCATGGTAGGTTGGCCATGCTCCAGTGGATGACCCTACCCACACCTGTGTATGTATAAGTGTCACTACCTGGATTCAGTGGGTTATAACAAAAAAGACCAAAAAAAAATGGTAGAGAACATGGGCAGACATTGAAAGAGGCAGAGTAAGCAAATACAACCAAAATTCATTTCATGCATGTATGATACTTCCAAATAGTAAATAGGAATGGTATTTTTTAAAGGAAGATACAGAAATTAGGCTCAACTCTAAAGATAAGAGCAAGTCGAGATTAATAGACAAAGAACGGGATTATATAGTCAATTCTTGAATAATTATCAAAAGTGATACTGAGGATGTGAGATTCCCATTAAGCTTTAAGACTCTTGTTAAAGGCAAGCTAAACACTGGTACATCCAAGTTAATAAATGAAGAACTTGACCACAAGTCAAGGGTGATCAGACACTAAGTGTTGGTGGAACGAATTCAGTGAGTTAGTAAGATTCTTGTGCTGCCCTCCAGCATGTCAGGAGGCCACAAAATCCCTCACTAGATACTAGCTCCATGGTCTTGGAGCTCTTCACCTCCAGAACTATGGCCCAAACAAACTTTAATTGTTATACATTATTCAGTTCTAGATACTTGGTTATAGTTATAGAAACAGACTGGGCAGCAGAGACAAGATGCTTATGGAAGAACAAAGAAATCAAATAACAGAATCATGGATAAATCCTTGTTTTTCACAACTAGGGGACAAAAGATGCCATGAGATCAAATGATCATTAAAGCTGTCGGTCATATCATAGGCATTGGCACCACGGGACGTGAAGGTTAGAGCTGTAGTTTTAATGTGCCCTCTGAACGTGTTGAAAACTCAACAGTCAAATTCACTTGTTGATGACACCGGGAGGCAAAGTCTTTGGGAGGTAATTAGAATTTGATTAGGTCAAGGGGGTTATCTTTTCCTAGGCTAGTTATCATGGCTTTCTAAGAAAAAAGAGACTCAAACTAGCATACTTGCCCTGTCTCTTCATATGACACCATGCTACATGAAAATCCTTCCCAGATACCAGCATCATGCTCTTGGGCTTCCCAGTCTTCAGAACAGTGAATGAAGCCAACTTCTCTTGTCTGTAAATTGCCTAGTCGCCGTGATTTCCTTACAGTTACAGAAAGCAGACTAAGACACCTTCGTATGCTATTTCCTCTGCTCTAGTTACTAAAATGACCCTAATATCACATAACCAGGGGAAATCAGCACAGGATTTAGTTTCAAGAACGACACTAGGATTTTATGAAAATCCCGGGAGCCTGCCTTCTATTTCTCTCCAGTCTAAAGGAGGCTGGTAACGATACAGACCATGTTGTCAATCTGTTGCCTTGGGAGCTGACTGAGAAGGCACAAAAGGCTCCATTTTCATTGCAGGAAGCACTTCTGTATCTGTTTTGGCTCTGGTTCAATGCCTTGGAAGTTTGTGTCTCCTATTCTTACTGCTATTTTTATAATGTCTCAAATTACACTGTACTAGATTCCGTCAATGGCTTGCTAGATTCCCTTAAAAGTATATAACATTGTTAAAGTCATTGTTTTTAAAAAGCCCCTTTAAACCCTGACATTTATTAGCCATTATATTAAGATAAACTACAAAGTTATCCCCAATATAGACGTTACCCTTTGATTTAAATTCCAACTTGAGTAAACCAGGCAAAGGCGCATTAAAAGCAGAACGGTTTTTAGGACCCACTGGGCAGTGATAGAATTTGTGGTGTGCTAAACACCAGCACAGTGTAGAAGAATGAGTCTTGGTTAATCACATCTGGGACCCAATTAAACTTTTCTGACTCACTCCCATTTCTACTCAGGCCCCAGAAAAGGGAGTGCAGCAGATGACATCACCATAGGCAGAAAGAAACATCAGTCCAGAGAGGCGAGGACATTGGCTGCTCATTAAGTGAGCTCTTTCTGGATTCTGAAAGGCAGACATGTTGGCTACTTTTGAATAGCTGTGACAAAACACTTGAGAGAAGCAAGTGAAGGAAGATATGTTTTGTTTTATGGTTTTAGAGTTAATTTCATGCCCACTTGACCTCATGCATTCAGGCAGAACGTTATGGTGACAAGAGACTCTGGCACAGGAGGTAAATAGTAAAATAGTAAGGGGAGAGAAGAAAGAAAGAAAGAAAGAAAGAAAGAAAGAAAGAAAGAAAGAAAGAAAGAAAGAAAGAAAGAAAGAGAAAGAAAGAAAGAAAGGAAGGAAGGAAGGAAGGAAGAAAGGAAAAAAAGGAAGAAAGAAAGGAAGGAAGAAACAAAGAAACAAGGAAATGAAGGAAGGAGAAAGTACAATATATAATCCCAAAAATATACCTCCAAATGACCGATTTCCTCCAACTGGGCTATACCCCCCAACATTTCCATCTCCCAATAATGCCTTTAATGGATTAATCCATTGATTATGCCAGAGTCCCCAAGATGGACATGCTATGAGAGACACCCCCCAAATGTGTGCTTTACTGATTTCCTACGTGTATCTCAATCCTGTTAGTTAGCAATCAAGAAGAAGCCCTGCAACAAAGAAGAATAAAGCCAAGAAGAGCCAATAACTCTGTATGTGTTGGGGTTTCTGTGAAACTAAAGAGTAACAGAACTTACAGAATGAGTCTCCTGTGGTCCAACCAGTCCAACAACAGTTACGTCAATGAAGGAATGGACTTGCTAGCAAGCTAAGAAGAAGCATGAGAAGAGCAAAAGCCTCCATCTTCCATGTCCTTATACAGGCTTTGAACAGAAAGTGTGGCCCAGATTGGAGATGAGTCATCCCGCCTGAAAGCAACTGAATTGAATGCCGTCTTCCCACCTCCAAAGGTCTGGATTAGAAGTGGATCTTCCCACTTCGAATTAAGCAAAAATCCTTCACAGGTGCGCCCCTCCACTTTGGGGTTTTAGTTGATTCCAAATGTAGTCAGGTCCATAATCAAAAGTAGCCATCACAGACTCAATCTGCTCCTAGTTCCTGCTCCTATAGACCAGAACTTTACCTCACAAATACCTGGAAATGGGTGCCAGGGACGCTGCCCCATGGTGTCCTGGTTAGCTATAACTGTTAACTTGACAGAGCCTAGAGTCGTCTGAGCGGAAAAGCCTCAAGAGAATTACCTAGATCAGGTTTTTCTGTGGACATGCCTGTAAGAGATTAACTTGATTAGTAATTGATGTTGAAGAACCCAGCCCACTGTGGGCAGAACCATTCCTCAGGCTGGTTAACCCAGGCTGTAAGAAAGCTACCTAAACATGCATCTGAGAGCCGCCATCGTGGATTCTGCTTTAGTTCCTATCCCCACTCTCCCCAAGGATGCACTGTGACCTGGAAGGCTGACAATATTTTCAAGATAGGTTCACTGTGACAAAGACTGCTCAGAGGCCCTACTGAGTTATCATACCATTCTTATAAGACGCATATTAAAGCAAATCACCACTATGCCCCAGACATGTGTTTAGGTGTACTACATTGATCTTATTTATTGGGACCATCCATAACTTTGACCTTAATCTCCAAAACATCAATGTTCCAGGTTTTCATACTTGAAGAACATGGATATGAATTTCTTCATACTTCTTCCTTTGGGAAATCTCTTTGGCCAATTCAAAACATCTTTAAAAAAAAAATTCAGCACCAAGGGCTGAATCCAGAATTTCACATATGCTAGACAAGCATCCACTGTTCAGCCATGCTTCTAGCCCCTCCAGGGGGATGCTAGGCAATCACTCTACATTCGAGTCACATCCCTATCCTTTAAGGAGAGATTCTAGGCAAGAACTCCGATTCTGAGCTATGCCCTTGGCCTTTACTTTACTTATTATTTCAGGATGGTCGCATTAACCTCCCCATGCCGGCCTTGAACTTGTAATCCTCCTGACTGAGTCTACTGAGGAACTGGGCTGGCACTGTTGGGCATCAGGCTAGGTTTAAAAATTAAAAATTCAAGGACTCAGAAAAGTTCTTGCTCATGTATACTATAGCTCATGTATACTACATTATAGAATAGCTTAAATGATTTAAAGATATCTACTTCCTGATAAGGTGGTACATATCTGGGTTCGGTCCCCAGCTCCGAAAAAAAAAGAACCAAAAAAAAAAAAGTGGTACATATCTTTACTTTAATCTCAGTATTCTGGAAGCAAGTGGATCTCTGTGAGTTCCAGACCAGTCTGGCTTACATAACAAGTTCTAATCCATCCAGGAATAAATAGTGGTACAAAAAGTGGGGGGGGGGGAATATGTTTACTTTATTAACTCAATTACAATAGTGCTATCATACAAAGTTGTATATTTTCCAAATAGAAACACAGCATTATCCCCCGCCCCCAAATCTCTAGTCCAGTATCTGTGTCCGTGGAAGACAACTGCATTCCTTTACCTGACATTTCATTAAATCTGATGCAAAGTGTGGCTCTGGTTAAATTCTGTATAGAAATTTCAGAAACATGGTCTTATAAGCCACTCGGATAGTTACACATCGCTAAGCCTCAAGAGTTACTGACACAAACGTCTGGAAATCAAACCAATAAAAGATTTAGAAATACTAAATATAACTGACAGTACTGAGAATCGTTGGTGAAAGGTGATACCAAAAGAGTCAATTTTACTGTTGCTTGTAAATTCTTTGCCTACCATGAATTCCCATATTGCTTCCTTCTAGATGTGTCCTTCCATGACACTACTCTTGAGATGTCACTACTTGTCTGTTCTGCCACTATTTCCCCTCCATAGAAGAGGTTCCTTAAACGTCTGAAGGCAAACAAAATTTATCCCCCAGGAAGAAAACATTTAACAAGTCTCAGGAAGTTCCTGAAACAGTAATCGAAAGGTCCCTCTCCAAAGTTATTGAAACAGAAACAACTACTGGGGTAAAAAGACTATCTTGGTCAGCCAAGCTGCCTACAAGTCCTTAGTAAAACCCAGGGATGCAGCTTCTATGAGTCATCAGTGATGCTGTAGTGGACTTTCTGATGGCACAGCTGTCTTTGAGTCATCTATCCTCCTGTCGGCGATCTGTCATCCACAGTCTGTAAGCACACTCCTTCAACTCACCGGTTCACTGAGCTGGAATTCAATGAACTCATCATCTAGACAACTTTAGTCTGTCATTGACTACCTATCTGGGGTGAACACATCTTTGTTCACATCTCCCTAGGAAAAGTCTCACAACACTGTTTTCTTAACCATATGTTAAACTCTATATACACTTATTCCTCTCAGGTATAAGATCTGTTGGTGTCCAAGAGGTATTTCTTCATGCAGGTTATGAGGTTGTAGAAGATTCTGTCTTTTTATGTGGCTTGCCTTATAAGTCTTTTTTTTTTAAAGAGCTGATGACTTTATTTTCACATTTCACAATATAAGTGAAAACTGCACTTTCTTGTATCCCTTCTCCCTCCAGAAGCGTTCTCTCTGTTAGGAAGGGAAGTTCCTCATCATGCATCTAGGAAACACTCAGGCTCAGCACCAAGGTCTCCTGGTGAAACAACAAGAAATACAAAAGGATAAAGAGCGCGTCTGCTCTATCTGTCTGGCCAGGTCATGCCAGGCCGTGTGGGCACCATCATAGGGTGGGCAGGAGGTCTCATCCTTGGAGGCCCGGGCATCATGGGCATGTGGCCTCCCATGGGTGGTCTCATCCCAGGAGCTGGTCCCACAGGCATCATCCCAGGAGGAGGAGGGCCCATCATTGGCATCATGGGAGGGCCTCCCATGTGGGGTGCAACCTTATAAGTCTTAAGCATTGGTGCTGGAGACAATATGTGGGAACAAGAGAGAAAGGAATACACCATACATTATCTATCAGACTATTCCAGAAGAAAGCCTCGCCCCACGGAAGCAGAAAGGAACCGAGAACTAAAGCCTCAGAGGTTATTTCAAGAGTGACTTGGCCAAACAGCAGTGTTCAATTCTGCCACTAATGAAGTCTCAGAACACAAAGTGAGACACAGAAATGCAGAACACTCGCTACCGTGGCAGTTCAAGGAGGTTTTGGCAGAGCCCCAAACAGTTTCCTTGGCATAGAAATGAGTCACCTCCCAGGGAATACCAGCCTCTAGAGAAACATGACTCCTTCTGTAGATGCAAACGGTTAGGGGAGGTTCTCGAAGATGCTCTTTCTGGACTCTGGCAGCTACTTTTGCTCGGAAATATGGAAAGACTCATTCATGACTTGGGAACTGAGCTGGACTCATTTCAGAAGCAAGTACCTCCCAGAGTCAGCTGTGAAGGTTTCCCTCAACCACGAATGCTCAATGTGGGGCAGAAGGAAAGGAGCATGTCTTGGCTGTACGCTAAATCCATCAGTCTTGGTGCAAATATCCACATCCCAGAAGTTGCCCAGAACATCTTCATGCAGTCCTGTGCCCTTTCATAGGTCTCTTCCCTGACAGAAAAGCAGTCTCCAATTTTCATTCCTACTCAAAAGCTCCTATCTTGCCAGCGCTAAGTCGACCCTAATCATACTCATATCTTTGCTACAGTCCAGTCACTAAACTCGTCCTCAGGTCATTTCCACTGCTCCTTGGTTAAGTACTTCCTGGTAGGAATTAATGTTATCATGCTCCTCCTACTAATGAGCTGCCAGTATTTACTCTGTTTCCCACCCTTCCTCCCACCTCCCTCATACCCTCCCTTCCCCCACCCTGTGTGTGTGTGTGTGTGTGTGTCTGTGTGTGTGTGTGTGTGTGTGTTTCCTTTAATATCACTCATCAGGATGCCATCCAATTTGTTTTTGAGACAGTGTCTCACTGGCCTAGAACTCACTATTTGGCTAAGCAGTGGCCAGCAAGCTCTATTTCTGTCTTCCCAATGCTGGGTTACAGTCACACACTGTCATGTCTAGCTTTTTAACATGGATTATAGAAGTTGAACTCAGACCCTCCTACTTGTGTATCAATCACTTCACTGACTGAGCTGTATGCCCAGCCACTAGTATACACTCTAATCCTAACTCCAAGATCAGCCCTCAGACTACAAAAATGCCCAAGTCTCTGTATATAGTGGGATGCATGGATTCAGGGAGACTTCCCCATCAGCTATGACCCCTCAGAGGAAGGCCTCATGGAAGGTTGAGTCAAGCTGTAACTTACTCAAAAACAAAATAACGACAAACACTTGTGAAGGTTTCCTAGTATCAGCAAAATACCACCTTTGTCTTTCTTTTGTAGAGCAGCATCGAGAACACAGCCTTTTACATCCACAATGGATGTCAGCATGCAGATGTCTTAAGAAACTAACAAGAGATAGTCCATGTGTCCCACCTATTCTTGTGTCTTGTGTCACAGAGCTCACTACTTGAACATTCGTGTCTCTTGCAGCACTATTAATTCTCCACAGCCAAGTTATGAAACCAACCATGTTGCCCAACAAGAGATGAACGAATAAGGGAAATGGGCTATGTATACACAATGGGATTTTTCCCACCATAAAGAAAGGCAAAGCTGAAGCTGGAGAGACAGCGCATGGGTTAAGAGCACTTCTTGCTCTTGCAGAGGACTTGAGGTCTGTTCTCAGCAGCCCATCAGAAGGCTCACAACCAACTGTTAACTCTGACTCCAGGGGAATCTGATGTCCTCCATTCTGGCCCCTGTGGGCACTGTACTCACATGGGCATCCACACACATCTGCACAAACACAGATGCATGAATACATCTTAAGAAATAAGAACAAAGTTCTATTGTTTGCAAGAAAACGAGTACAGAGATAATCATAGTAAATACATTGAGCCAATCACAGAAAAGCTAGTGTTTATGTTTTTCTTCACAGAAGCATTTTTTAAGTTAAGATTTATACCGCTGTGATAAAGCATCATAACCAAAAGCAGCTCTGGGAGGAAAAAGTTTAGTTCAGCTTACAACTCTCAGATCACACATCATCACTGAGAAAAGTCAGGGTAGAAATTCAAGGAAGTGACCCGAAGGTAGGAACTGAAGCAGAGACCACGAAAAACCACTGCTTACTGATTGCTCTCTGTTGCTTGCCCTCTTATATGATCCAGGACCACTGGCCTTCAGGTGGCACTATGCAAAGTGGTCTGATCTCTCCTACAGAAATTACTAATCAAGAAAATGCTCTACGCATTTATCTGTGGGCCAATCTGATGTAGACATTTTCCTTAACTGAGCTTCCCTCTTCCCAGATATTTCAATTCAAACTTCTGCCACATTGATAAAAACTAGCTAGAACTCTAGTAACACACACACATATATGTACGTATATATACATTGCACACATGTGTCTATGTGTTGATATATGTATAGATATATGTGTGTGTATGTGAGAGGGAGGGGGAGAGAAAGAAAGTAGGAGTAAAACTGTTTAAAGAGACAAACATGAGAGGAGAAAGGTAAGAAAAAGAAGACTGGGGGATAAGGCAGAGAATACATACATATAATATACACTATAACACAAATACAAATGCTTAGAAATACAATGCACAAATTAAAATACATATATCTGAGGTAATAATTTCCCCTACAATAAGAACAAAACACCTAAGCTTACCTAAAAGGCCATGTGTTAGGGTTTCTAATGCTGTGAAGAGACACCATGACCAAGGCAACTCTTCTAACAGAAAACATTTCATTGGAGCTGGCTCAGAGTTTAATCCATTGTCATCATGGTGGGAAGCATGGCAGTGTGCAGACAGACATGGTGCTAGGATACCTCAGGAACTGGGAGTTCTACATCTGGATTCACTGGCAGCAAGAAGAAAGAGTTAGCCACTAAACCTGGCTTGAGCTTCTGAAATCTCAAAGCCCACCCCCAGTGACACATTTCCTCAAAAAAGGCCACACCTACTCCAATAAGACCACACCTCCTCCAACAAGACCACACCTCCAATAATGCCACTCCCTGTGAGTCTATTGGGGTCACTCTCATTGAGACCGTGATACCATGTTTCCACGTCTTTAGGGCCGCTCACCCTGGCCACCCCCATCTGCCCTCACAGGAGAGGATGCTCTCAGAACCTTCATCTGTCCATCCGAGTGCTTTCCCACAGGCTTCCCTCTGCTGCGGCTCGGGGCTGAACACTCAGAACAGATTGCTCTGTTTGAAGGCAATGGACTCTACCTAAGCATCTCCATCCTGTTAGCTCCCGAAGCATTCCACTGTGGCTGAGTAAGAGTAGAGAGGAGGTTAAAGGAATAAAATCGCCTCTAATAGGTGATTACAGATTCCTGGGGCTTCTTAACTGCAGCTTTAACATGCCAAGGAGCATAAAGGGAAGACTCTGAGGGGCTCAAATATCCATACCCCTGCCGAGCAGGGGAAGCAAAGGGACAATTGGTGTTCTAAAACAGCCTGAACCTTTGAATGAGAACTGACCCCAACATGCAAGGATGCCCGTGAAAGAGACAGATCGATCCAGGACTGCACAGACTCCAACTGGTGAGGTCTTACCTGTGGAAACATGGCCGTGGTTGACTGAAAAAAACAGCTGAGTCCCTGAGATTTGAGCCAGAAAGACAGATGCTGATGATAGAGACATATATGTAGATGGATATAGACGGATATAAATGACACAGATGACAGAAATAATGAAGCTGATAATAACGTATAATGGATACAGATGATAAATATATAGATAATGTAAAGATACAAACAGATGATCCAGGAATAAGTGAAAAATACTGGGCAGATAGATATATATAGATATATAGATATACATTGATATACACAATATAGATGATATTAGTCATATATATCAATACCTAAAATAGATCTTAGAGATATACATGATACAAATGTATCAATCATAAAAGAATACAGACGCTTTTAACTATAAATACAAATTATATAAATTTATGGATGGTATGGACATATAGACACAGATTTGGATTTGGTAGCTATAGATGGTATAGAGAAATAAAGATTATACAAATGTTATATAGATGCATATAGATGTGGATTCTAAAAGCATGGAGAGACGGATGCACATAGATAATATAGCAATACAGGGATTGATTATATGAATATGGGTGACACAGGTGGGTGAGTTAGCACCTTTCTTCCATCAGGACACTGCCCAGGTTACCCTCAGGTTGTATCAAAGAGTCAGGCCCATTCCTGAAGCCAGTTGTCTGGTTATAAAGCTCCGCTCATGCTGTTCTCTCCAAATTGAACCATTTCCTCCTGGAGGGAGGGTCGTTAAGACTCTGGAAGCTAACAAAACTTACGAGTCTCAGGAGGTAAGTGCCTGAAATCTACACTACTTACAGAGACCCTCCCCAAGATTCTAGAAGCTTTCATTGTGTGAGGGGAGGGGCAGGTCGGACTTTCTCCTTTCTCAGTGGGACTGACTTCAAGTTCCACGGCGAGATCCCTGTTGCAGGTTCTGTAAGCCATCTTCCAAGCTGTGGAGCATCTGCCTTCGAGTCACGGATGCTCCTGTAAATGTGCTCCCATCCCCCCCCCACCACCACCAATGAACTCACTGGTCCACCAAGACAGCCCTGGGTAGAATGGCTTCTCTAGTCTGTCACCTGTCCTCTACTCGACGTGGATAGATATCTATTCACATCTCCCTGGGAGAAGTCGCAGAATACACTGTTCCATCTCTGTCATTTGCTGGGGAACCTTGTAGGGAAAACAGCTCAGGCTATGCTAGACAGAGCACAGTGCTTACTACTTGTGATGGTTGGTTTTAAAGGCATCTTGCCACTAATTAGAATCAACTGAAAAGGGACCCTCAATTGAGGAATTGTCTTGATTCCCTTCAAAGAGGCCATAAGACCAACCCCCAAATGTGGCCAGCACCTTCTGGTAGCTGATTTAAAGGAGGCATGCATGGGAGAGAAAAGTAATTTGCCTTCTGTAGGTTTGGCCTTCCCTCTTTCCACTGAGTTTATGTATTCCATTGCTGCTGCTGCTGCTGCTGCTGCTGCTGCTGCTGCTGCCGGCTGCTTTACTGACATCACAAGCACCATTTCCAGGCTCCCAACACTGAATGAGGACCAGTGGCTCATCAAGAGTCTTGTAGGTTTGAGTGCAAGATTGGGGCCATTGCGGGCATGTAGCCTTCTGAACTGAGGGACTAATGGTTTGTCAGCCTTCCCAGTGTCAGTTCCCAGTCACCGTGGAACTCCTACTGCAGCACACCCTGCCTCAGGACAGAACAACTTCTGGGTTCTCAGATGTGGTGATTTACCTTTTGTTGCTCTTTTAACATAAGACGACTTCACAGATTGTGGTGTGTGTGTGTGTGTGTGTGTGTGTGTGTGTGTGTGTGTGTGTGTGTGTTCATCCTACCTGTTCTGTTCCTTTAGAGAATACCAACTAATACAGTTCTCAAGATGGCCGCTGTCATGCCAAGTTGAAACTCACTTTATCCGAGGAAAGCTGTGAATAAGGATGGGAATGAGATACTTCATGATCTCCTCCTATATCGGAGGCTACCATACTGTAGCTTCTTAGGTCAAATTCACCGAAAAGCAACTCTAGGATGTGACATTCTTACCGAGACCAGCTGTTTCCAGAATCCCTTACTCTTTACCTTGAATGCCCTTGGCTCAGAAGGAGGATGGGGATTCTTGTAATAACACTTCAAACTCCAGCTTATCTACATTCAACCATCCGCCTACCTACGCAAGGCCATTTATCTAACAGGGAGGTTCTCAGTCTGTGGCTTGTGACCCCCATGGAGGTTGCAACCTCTAAAGGGGTTGCATATCAGATATCTTGCATATCAGATATTTACAATTGCAGTTCATAACAGCAGCAAAGTTACAGTTATGAAGTAGCAACAAAATAATTCTATGGTTGGGGGTCGCCCCAACATGAGGAGCTATATTAAAGGGTCACTGCATTAGGAAGGTTGAGAAACCCTGAGTTAACATATTATACCCGGGATTCTCACATTCAATCAGTTCCATTTAAAAGGGAAGGTCTCTACTCATCAGAGACCCCAAGTTCTCCCCTGATCGATTTCTATGCCACTGCTTTAGTATGTCTTAAGGTATTCAAATATGTTTATTAATTAGTCATCATTACTGTCTTGACATCCTACTGTCATTTAAATAAACTTGGTGAAATTAATGGGGCCTTTAATAATATGCATGTTCCTTGGGCTAATTATTTTTTTGGTGAACAAATTCACTGTTAATATGAAGAGCAATATAAATCATGCCAAGAATCAATATTTGGGTGGGAGATGAGCTCCAAAGGCCAAGAGAAAGGACACACTAACATTGATGGAAGTCAGAAGTTCCTAGTCTGAGTTAAAGAGAAAGTGGGTTCTCCTAAGGAAGGAGTTTAATATGAGCTTTATTGATGTGGCCGGAGGAGAAGGCTCCTCAAATGCAAACAGAGGGCATTGTGGAAGAACTTATTGTTATAGTCATTATTGGACCTCCCTATGAGGCAAGCATTGATGTAAGCTGAGGTATAACACTGGAAGATTATGCTTTGTCAACACACATGCACAGAGAGAGAGAGAGAGAGAGAGAGAGAGAGAGAGAGAGAGAGAGAGAGAGAGAGAGAGAGAGAGAGAGAGACTTCTTACTAATCCAATATCAGGCAATATATTTCCTTAGTGCCTTTCTATCTGATCTAATAAAAACTTATACTTTGACCTGTTTTGCCATTAGCACTAGACTGTGGGATCTACATCGAGTATAGTTTGGCTATACTTTTTCCCCACCCCACCCCCACACACACACAAGTTCACCTACTGGAAATTTGTCTACCAATGCGGAGTTGTTGAGGTGAACCTTTAAGATAGGTCTAATGGGAGGTAACTTGGTTTGGGAGGTTCCACTCTCACAAAAGGGGCTAATTCATGGATGGAATTAGGATTCACGGAATTCTTAGGAAGTGATATGTTCCCCCAAAGAGTGAATTGTAATAATAATAATAAAAAAAATGGAACAACCTCCCAGGCTCTCTTGTTTCCTATCTTGTCTCGTGAGCCCTTCTATATGTGGCCCACTTTCTTTCCACTTCTTTATTATGTGATGACATAGTGTGACACATTCAGAGATCCTCACTGAAACCCTGACACCATGGCCTTGGGATTTTTCCAGCCATGAGAATCCTGGGTACTTTTTACAATGAAGGACTCAACCTTGGATATTTTTGCTGCTTATAGAAGCATACACAGACTAAGATCTCCCGAAATTTGGTCCACAGACAAATATCAAAGACTAAAGAAGAAAAATATTTCCTTGGCTTAAGGAGTTTTCTAGAGGTTTCTACCAACTAGAATTCCTTTGTACAGTGCAAGCCCTTTGCATGAAATTCAAGTTCTCCAAATCTGAACTTTCCTTACCTCTGCACCTACGTCTCATCTAAATGAAACTGTTAAGGAAGTTGCCCCTCACCCTGTGATCCCAGCTAGTGAACCTTACCTTATACTTTCTACCCTTAAAATCACAGTGGGTAGAGGGACTGTCCCCGAACCCTCAGCCACCCATGTGCAGTCACAGTCTTCCTTCAGCACTCACAGACTCCCAAGCTTCCTGTTTATATGGCACTTGCTATAAGGATCAGACTTTTCTGTGTATGAATCTTCTCTTGTTTCCCTGACTTTGAACCTCTCAAGGAGACGATATCCATCTAATTTGTCTCAGGCTCCACAGAATCCAGTTGTCCATAAATGTTGGAAGAATGAACCAGCTGATATATCCTTATCAGAGAGAAAGGACTGTGGGAAAATGGAATAATGGAATGGGCAGTAGACAGAACGCTGGGAATTGAATGAGTAACAGAAGAAGAGCTACGTTGGGGGGGGGGGCACTGGGAGCTCCCTGCAGGGCGTTAGAGGTAGCTGATATTCCCTCTAGGTGGATTTGGTACGTGTTCAGGATGCTTAAAGAGAAATAAATGATCAAGGGTGAAGACTCCTGGGTTGGGGTCCAGAAATGACTTCCGATGCCAGCAGAGTGCAGAGCTTGAGAGGATATGAAAGTGGTAGCAACCACACTTGGCTTTAATGTTTACATAGAGGGTGAGAACCAAAATGGCTGAACTATCCCCAGGTAGGAACTCAAATGGGTGAACGGTCCCCAGGTAGTCCCATGAACGAGGAACAAACTTACTTGTGACATTGAGAACCAAATTCCTTCAATCCCCCCACCCGCACCCCCCAATTTACAGGCACTTTTCAATAGGGCAGTACCTCCTGCCCTGAGGAAATCTGCATGTCTTGCTAAGTTAAGGATGCATTTTCTTGCTGAGCAAACCACACGCCCATGAATAATCAAGAAGCTGAGGCAAGCAGGCATAGCAATGGCTTAGTGGCTTAGGATTCTTCTTGGCTTGAGCTGTACACACACCCCTTCCTAAGGAAGCCCCTAGAAACCTGGGACCCCACACACAGAGACACATGATCATTGGCCTTTAGACACAGCCCTCTCCAAACAAAGCAACAGGCCTGACCTCTCCAACCTACCCCATTTGTGCTCAATCATATGTTGACATGCGTCCTAGAACGATAGGTAATGGGTTGATTCAGTCTGGACTGGTTTGGGACACCTATCTATGGCTACACATATGCAGTCTTCTGAATGAACTTTTAAGGAAAATTCCTTATTGGCCATCTTATAGCTGTGTGTAATTACTATGTATTTATGACTAAAGTCATAGGACTATGATGCATCATGGGGAAAGACACACACGGTAACAAGGCTTTTAAACAAAAGCTTACTTAATGAAGTAAGTGACAAAGGCTTACTTGATACTAGCCCACCAATCAAAATAGAAAACCACTCTCACTCTACCACTCACTCCCCTGCCTCTTCCTCCTTTCAGACCCGTAAGGGGAACCCTGTGACATGACCAGGCATTCTTTTGTTTTTTTTTTGTTTTTGTTTTTGTTTTTTTTTTTTTTTCGGAGCTGGGGACCGAACCCAGGGCCTTGTGCTTGCTAGGCAAGCGCTCTACCACTGAGCTAAATCCCCAACCCCATGACCAGGCATTCTTAAGCAACATGCTTGCTCAGGACTTCTGTTCCTTTATATCTACTCTGTAGTTTATCTTTCCTTCTGAATAAAATATTTTGCTACACCACTTTATGCATGAGCCTTTATCAATCCTTTAAACAAGACACTGAGAACCTAGAAACACTTCCATCTCACAGAGACCACCCCGTTGTATAACAATTCCCTCCTGTGATGGTTTGTATATGCCCGGCCCAGGGAGTAGCACTGTCAGGTATGGCCCTGTTGGAGTGGGTGTGTCCCTGTGGGTGTGGACTTTAAGACCCTCATCCTAGCTACCTGGAAGCCAGTATTCTGCTAGCAGCCTTCAGATGAAGATGTAGAACTCTCAGCTCCTCCTTCACCACGCCTGCCTAGACACTGCCATGTTCCCACCTTGATGATAACGGAATGAACCTCTGAACCTATAAGTCAGTCCCAATTAAACGTTATCCTTCAATAAGACTTGCTTTGGTCATGGTGTCTGTTCACAGCAGTAAAACCCTAACTAAGAGACCTCCGAATTGAAATTTCCATTCAGGAAGGGAGGGGTGGGGGGGTGGGGGATGGAGGGGAGGTATGAGACTGGGGAAGTAAAGAAATTTACATTGGTGAGAGAGCTGAAACCAAGGAGATTCATGCGGACCAAAGTCACAGAAGCAGCAAGCAACTCCTTGGGAAGGAGACTCTGACCAGCCAAACTGTCAAGAGGAGATCCTCAAACCTTCCCGAGCTGCCTGCAAGCTGTGCAGAGAGCTCTGGGGTTACAGCTTTTGTGAGTTGAGGTGGGCTTTTTGATGATGCAGCTGCTTTCGAGTAAGACACTCATCGCTCATACTCCTATTAATAAAACTAACACAAACTCACTGGTTCGCCAAGTTAGACTTTGGTATAATAGTTTCTTTGATCCCTCAAGGGTAGTCTGTCTAGGGTGAATAGGAGTAGGAGTGGGGGGGCTGTGTGTGTGTGTGTGTGTGTGTGTGTGAGAGAGAGAGAGAGAGAGAGAGAGAGAGAGAGAAACAAAGAGACAGAGATCTTTCAAAAAGAGTCTCACAACACACCCTTTGCAAAGTTTTGCACACTTCCTGAATGCATCCAGAGCAGCTGGACTCTACCCATGGCAAAACACAAAAAAAATCTCCAAGAGGTTCCCTAGGGTACAAAGAGACAGAGGATTCTATCACACAGCTCTGAGGAAACTTTGAAGTCACAAGGGCATCCCAGGATGGTACCGGGTCTGATGGCTGTGGATGTAACTCCCTAGAGATCCACAACGAGATTTATTGAAACCCTGACCCGTAGCAGACAGCGTGCTAAGGGCTTAATCTCAAAAAAAAAACCTTTCCTGCCCTGATGAGTTTCTAAAATGTATTAGTTCGCCTCAGATGAAATCTCACAAAACATGATCTAGGGAGAGAGAGAAAAAAAAAAAAAAAACCAAGGCCTGTTGTGCTGGCCCAGAATTTTTATCGCAAGATTGCTTGCCGCACTCGCTCTTCTTCAGAAAGAGTGTGCTGTGTTGAGAATGGGAATTCACTCTCACTGTGCAAAAGGAAGGTTACATACGCAAGGCAAGCTTTATTGGAGTTGAAAAATCCAAAATGCCTTGTCTACCAACTAGAGAGTCCAGTATGTCAGAAGGCTTAATTCCCTTGGGGGAAAGACGCTGCATTAATATTCAAAGATGCTACTATCTTTCTTCAAGTTTCTCAACTGATACTAAATTAAGCCATAAAGTGCAACCATGCTAATTGGCAAAAGACACATGACAGACAATGATGGGGTAAAAGTTCACTTCTTACTCCAATTAATTACAAAAAAGGAATTTTTTTCCTAATGAAGGCATACGCTCCCACGCACACCATATGGATCTCGAGCACCTAGATTGACGGGCACAGCTCCTTTGCAGTATGCCACTGGAATCCCATCCTCCAAAGACCTAGTGTGGAGTGAGATGTCATTGCTTATTTGCGTGTCGAGACATGGATTTTGAGCCAGCTGTGGGGTACTTGTGGTGTATAATGAATTCGCTCAATATGAATAAGAGATCTACCTTGGGGCACATCTAGACACATCTATCTATCCAGCATACAATATGGTGGCCCCTGCCTCCTTAATCCAAGTCCTACTTCAGTCAGGAAGCCAAGTATTTATCTCTCTTCAAGACTTAACTATTGAGATCATCTATAACACATATGGTCCCTGTGTTCAAAGTTCCTTTTTTTCACAATGTCACCAGTGATAGAGAATCATGTCCTAGGATAATGACCTCTTCTTAACCTAATTCTATGAAGACTCTATCTCAAAATTAAGTCTTAGTCAGCAGCCCTGGTGGGTGAAAGATCCACTATATCTGTGGTTGTCTGAATAAGTATTGTCTTCATAGGCACATATATTTGAATGTTTAATCACCAGGGAGTGGAGCTCTTTGATAGGTTTGGAAGGGTTAGATGATCTGTCTTTGCTGGAATGGATATGGCCTTCAAGTTTCTAAAGCCCATGATAGATTCATATTCTCTCCCTTCCCCCTCCTCCTCCCCACTCCTTCCCCCTCCCTCTTCCTCTCCCCATTCCCTCCCCATTTTGCTCCCCATTCCCTCCCTTCCCCCTCCCCCTCTCCTTCTCCTTTCCCTCCCCCTCCCCACTCCCTCCCCCTCCTCCTCTTTCTGTCCTTCTCCTCTCCCTCCCTTCCTCCCCCTTCCCCTCCCCTCTCCTTCTCCCTCTCCTCCCTCTCCTTCTCCCTCTCCTCCCTCCCATCCTATGGATCAGGATTTAGCCCTGAATTGTTTTTAGCACCATGCTTTAATGCCTCCATATTCCTTCTGATAATGAAAATGGACTAAACCTCTGGAACCGTAGGCAAGCTCCTAATTAACTGCTTTCTTTCACGAGAGTTGCCTAGGTCACGGTGTCTCTTCACAGCAATAGAACACAGACCAAGATGTCATCCTATGAGAAAGGGTGACACAAATCAGCACGCAGCAGAGCATGTGCTGGAATTCTCTGAACATATTCAAGGAGTCGATTCTTTTTTTTTCCCCCCTTCATTTTTCACATTTATTCTTTAGTAATCTCCATATACAAATTCAAAGTATGTCTTATCCACTCTCATTGCTCCCATGTCTTCTCTTTCTCTTCGAAAAACAACCTACGGAACACAACTAGTACTGCCTGTAGGGTTTTATCCACTGGAGCGTGGGAAACATACTGGGGGAGGAGGGTGTCACAGCACTGAGAAAAACTGAGCCCCCTCCCCCACCCCCGTAGAAGTTGTCAGCTAGAGGCAAGGCTCAGGAGCACCTTCCTGTTCCATGACGCACCGTTTCCTGGATGAATCTTTTGCAGCATCCATAGCCCCATTATGAGTCTGTGGGTATCACTGCCCTGTTACATTTGCAGCATCCATAGCCCCACTGTGGATCTGCGGGTATCACTGCCCTGTTACATCTAAACAACATTCTTTCTCAACAGTCTTTCCATCCCCTCTTCCACCATGTTCCCTCGGCCTTACAAGAGAGGATGTATGGTCGAGGAGCTCTGTTTAGAGCTAAGCATTCCCCAGCCATTTATTTACTCTCCACACTTTGACCAATTGTGAGTGTCTACATTGGCCGTTATCTACATCCTAAGTCAAGTATTCTGGGAAGATAAAAATCTTGATATTAGCCTTACAGTCCTCAGGATTTTGAACTCTGAATAACAAACAAGGGTGATTCAAGGCATCCTCTGAGTTCTGGGACCTGGGGACAAATTTGTGTCTTCCTGGTTCAAGACCGTTTCCATGGTGGGTGAGGCCTGGGTTTCCAGTGAGGTGGAGAGTGGTGACGTATTGATCCATATTCTAGATCTGCAGTGAAAGTTCCCCAAGTCAGAAAGTTGCATCATTTCTAAAGTCAAAAATAAAGATCAAGCCCTACTTCCATAGAAAATAATTATATTCCACCCACCCCCTTTAAAACCCTCCCTATCCTTATTTTCCCTTAAACTCCTGGTTTACGTAATGCTGAGGGTAGAACCCAAGGCCTCATGCGTGTTAGGCAAGCATCTACCAGATGAACCACATCTCCAGCCCACATTTGCTTCTGGGTTGTATTTGAGGCAGGGTTTTTTTCTGCAATTAGAGGGCTGTATCTGTGTTTTATTTCCTCTCCCATTCATCTTTTATATGCTGTGAAATTAACAAGGCTCCCATGACCCACCTGTGAAATCTGCCATCTCATGGCTGCTCACTGGTCTTTGCTGGGAGATGCTGTAGAGATAGCACTCAGGCAATTTGATGAATGTTTCTCTCCTCATTACAAGAATGCTAATCTTCTGACATCTTTCCCCTTATGTACATTCATTAAAGGACTCTGGGCTCCCTGCACTCAGCTGCAGATAATACTCAGCACTGTATTTGCTGACACTACAGTGGTCGGCTCACACAGAATTATCTGATGATGTGGTATTAAAGAATTAGGTCAAATAATCTGGATAAACCTTTCGGATTAAAGGATCTGTGCTTGTCTCACTGACCAATATTTTGACAATCTAGTTGGACTCAAGCATACACAGTGCCCTCATTGTTCATTCTTTCCACGGATTGTGATGTGTGCTGCGTGTAAAGAACTCTTCTGGGCACTGAAGAACGAGGGCTCTGCTTTCCAGAAACTTGCAGGAAAAAATGTGAGCAGATACACACTATCCAGACAGGGGTTTAATAACGAGCTTACTGTTGCTAGCAGTTTGATGCCTCCCTCCCCCAGAACCTACCTTAAAAACCAACTTTCTCTAGGACATGTCAGAGACCTGGGATGGGGGGAAGGCCCAGGGTGTCTATGGGGGCATCTCTAGCTGAGACTCCCAGCAGTGGGGATATAGATCCTGAGGTAGTCACATTCTGCAGCCAGGCAGGACTCTCAGTGGAGGGATAAGGACAGCAACCCACCCACAAAATCTTTGATCCAAAATGTGTCCTGCCTACAAGAGGTACAGGGACAAAGACAGAGCAGGGATGGAGGGAACGCCTAACCAATGACTGGCTCAAATTGAGACCCATCCTGTGGGCAAAACACAACCCCTGACACAGTTCATGTCTAAGTCTGTTAGGCTTGCGGACAAGTACCTAGCGTAACTGTCCTCTGAGGGGCTCCACCCAGCAGTCAATGGAAAGAGATACAGAGACCCACAGCCAAACATTACATGGAGCTCGGGGAATCTTATGGAAGAGTTGGGGGAAAGATTGAGGGATCCAAAGAGAACAGGGACTCCACAGAAAAAAAAATAACAGAGTCAAGTAACCTGAACCCTTAGGGGCTTCCAGAGACTGAACCACCAACCAAAGAGCAAGGACAGACTAGACCTAGGCCCCCTACACATACATAGCAGATATGCAGTTTGGTCTTCACACGGGTACTGAACAACTGGAGCAAGGGCTGTCCCTGAATCTGTTGCCTGCCTGTGGATCCGGTTCCCCTTAACTGAGACTCCTTGTCCAGCCTCATTGGGAGAGAATGTGCCTAGTCCTGCAGTGACTTGAGGGGGTGGGTCTCCCTTCTCAAAGGAGAAGAGGAGGGAGAAATGGGAAAGGATCTGTGTGACAGGGTATTGGGAGGAGGGGGGGCACTGATACTGGTATGTAAAGTGAATGAATGGAGAGAGAGGGAGAGAGAGAGAGAGAGAGAGAGAGAGAGAGAGAGAGAGAGAGAGAAAGAGAGAGAGCACAGCATGAAAGTACATGCTTGCAACCTCAGTATTGAGGAAGTAGAGACCTGCAGACCCCTGTGGCTCACAGGCAAGCCAGTCTAGCCCACCAGGACAAGTTGCAGAGCATTGAGACAGTCTGTCTCAAACACACACACACATACATATATATGTATACGTATACATACATTACACATACACACACACACACACACACACACACACACACACATATATATATATATATATATATATATATATATATATCTGTGGGTATCCCCTGGTATCCACCGTGCATGAGCACACACATCAGCAAACATGAACAAGAAAACGTAACCAATAATTTGGGATTGAGAGCCAGGACATGGCCCTGCGATAGTCAGAATGGCTTTCATGAGCAGAAATTTGAGTCCACCTGGACTAATAGGAAGCAGTTCACTGAGTAAGGCATCATGTATATGTGAGAGGGCCTCTAAATCGAATAAGCAGAAGGTGCAACCAGAAAGGGCATGATGTGTGCAGAAGGCCATATTTGTGTGCCACCTTCCCCTGCCCCAAGAACGCACAGAAGATCAATATGGCTCAAGAGACTAGGAGTATTCTAGTCTCCTTTCTGTTGCTGTGATAAAACATTCGGACCAACAGTGACTTGGGGAGGGAAGGACTTGTTTAATCTTACACCTCGAGGTTATAGTTCACCATGAGCAAGAACTTAAGACAGGAAGCTAAAACAGAAACCATGGATTAATAACAGATTCATGCTTACCCAGCTCTCTCATTCACCTCAGGAACACCTGCCTAGGGTTAGTACTACCCACAGTGGGCTTTGTCCTTCTCCATCAATTAACAATGAAGACATTGAATTCCCCACAGATATGCCCCTTGTTACTCTGCTTTAGGCTCCTTCCAGATGACTGTAGCCTGTGTTAAAATAACAATTAGAGCTAACTAGGATGGGTGGTAAATCCAGCCTGACTTCAATACCAGACCACAGAGAGCAACTTCTCAGTAGCATCAGTAACCAGAGGGTAGAAGGGATAACCGCAGGTGATAGAAAGCTGAGCTCTTCACCCCTCTGCAAGCGAACAGCTTAGCTCATAAATGATGGTTGTAGGGAAAGAAGGTGCAGATTCAGGAATCGTTGGAAGGCAGTCACAGCAGGATGTGTCCTTAATCCCAGTACTCAGAAGGTCCAGATGGGAAGAGCACACACTCAAGGCAAGCCTGGATAACATAGTGAAACCCTGCATCAAAAATAACAACAACAGGGGCTGGAGAGATGGCTCAGTGGTTAAGAGCACTGACTGCTCTTCCAGAGGTCCTGAGTTCAAATCCTAGCAACCACATGGTGGCAACCATCTGTAATGGGATCTGATGCTCTTTCCCCGTGTGTTTGAAGATAGATACAGTGTACTTAGATACATAAAATAAGTAAAAGAAAAAATTTTTCAAAGAGAGAACGAAAGCTTTTAATTGAAAAAACAACAAAACCAATCAAACAAAAAAACCCCACAATAGATGAGAGACATACATACCCAGATTATATCAATTTCCTTTCTATTGCTGTGATAATTAGCTTATAATAACAACTTAAAGGAGAAAGGGCTTATTTTGGCTCTCATTCCTGAAGGGTAGCATCCATCAAGACCATGAAGACATAGCAACAGGGCAAGTTGTGCAATATGATTCAAATTGCCAGCATTTGTAAACCAGCACTCATGCTTGGGGTGGGCTTGGGTGATACCATTGCTAGTTATGTCTTTTCCTGTAAGTAACCTCTTGCCCACACCCCTGCCCAATATATACAGGCTGCTATATCACCAGAGTCGTCCATCTTCTGGCACCCGCTTACTGCTTATATAAGAAAAGGGTCTTGTGAGTCTTGAAAGTTTCTTGAGTGTTTTCTGAGCCTCTCCACTCTCTTTGAGACGGAATGTTTTGAACCAGAAGAAAAAGATATACTAATGTAATGGTCAATATTGACTACACTCTGTAAAGAGACAAACCTCTGGGCATGCCTGTGAGGAAGTTTCTAGATTCAATTAACTTAGGTGACTTTAGCCCACCCTAAACCTGAGTGGCACCATTCTATCCATGGGTTGGGTTCATAGATTCAGTGAGGGGACAGGCGGGGGCGGGGGTGGGGGTGAGTGGTATTCAATTCTTTCTTCTTCCTAACTGTGAACACAATGTGATCCACTGCCTAGCTGTCACCGTGCCTTCCACCTTCCCCACCATAATGGACTGTATCCTCTCAACTGTGAGCCCAAATAAGCCCCTCCCCATTATATTGCTATTTTAGTCATTTTAGTCACATTAAGAAAAGTAATTAGTTCAATAACAAACCCAATCCTTCCTGACACACTTATTGGGGGAAGATTCTTCCCAGCTCTCCCAAGCAAGGACACTGATCTGCCTCCTCCTAAAGATTTTGGTCATTTTAAAAAATTATGTGACAACTCTTTACATATGCTAAAT
The DNA here is from genome assembly GCF_021556685.1 of Rattus norvegicus. Lineage (NCBI taxonomy): Eukaryota > Metazoa > Chordata > Mammalia > Rodentia > Muridae > Rattus > Rattus norvegicus. The sequence goes on along the minus strand of NC_141545.1, from coordinate 29,931,925 downwards.
TTGTAAATTTTTTGAGAGTCAAAAGTCTTCCTTTTATACATCATCCCCAGAACCTCAGGAATTCCAGGGGATGTTCAGAAAGCTATCCCAGTCCTCTGAACCCTGCTATTTTCAAAGTGGCCATCAACACAGTTCTATCCTCCTTCACCAAAGTCCCTCAGTCTAGCACAGGGGACAGGTGTGGGCAGATTGAATTGGATATGTAAGCCAAAACTATTGGGGAGTCCTTCACTTCCAAAGAGCCCATTTCTATTCAGTGGATGGCTTTCTGGGTTTCCATCCTCTTCATGTACAGCCTGGCATATCTCTTGCGGTTTGAATCACTGGAACAAAAACACTACACACTCCCCCTAATTGCCCCTTATCTTGCAGTCATGCACATAATTTACTTTGGATGAAATCCGATGCTTATAAATCCATACTGCGCTGTTTTCCTTCTCTTGTCTCACAGTCAATTTGTTCAGCGAGCAATCACCCTTTAAGATGCGTTGATAGCCTTCCCTTCCCTTCTGATTCTTGAGTGTGGGTCTGAGGAATTCTCGGACGGATTGTTTTCTTCCAGAACCAAGAAGCTACTGCAGCATTAGAATATCTGCTTGGGCCACCCGAAACGTTGCTATTCCTCTTCCTAATACATAGCACTGGGCTGGGAAGATAGTTTAGATAGCCTGGTGGGTGAGGTACTTGGCCACAGGAGCATCCAACCTGAGTTAGATCCTGAGAGCTCACATAAAAAGAGGAGGTTGGTGACGCTCACTTAGTGCTGGACAGGAGATGGTCAGTCTAGCCTACTGGGTGAGTCCTGGATCCCACTGGGAGACCCTGTCTCAAAAACTGAGGTTGGACATATCCCAACATGGACCTTTGGCCTCTACATGCACACATGTATGTATGTACCCATACATTATCACAAACACATATACACTCACACCTGTTCATACACACACACACACACACACACACACACACACACACACACACACTGAGCTATATGAAGAATATACTTGGAATTCAGACAAAACTTGGCTATTTACCCACTCAGCAAATATTTATTATCAGTCATGCAGTTGAGTCCTGTTTCTGTCTGCTAAAGTCATATTAATGAGAAAACAATATAAGCATCATTCTTGCTCACTCCCCCAGAATGAAATCTAAAGTTTGTGTCCTTGAATTGCTCAATCCTGGGCAATTTGCTAGATTCCCTCAAGCCTGATTTCTATTCTGGTCCATTTATGTGGATAATACTATGAACTTTCTGGAACTTAAGGAGAGGGGAAGTATTAGAGATTAAAACCAGGACTTGGCCCATATTAGGAAAATACTCTACGACTTAAGCTACATCTTCAACTCTTTTTCACTTTTTTATTCTAGGATAGTGTCTTACTTAGGTGCCCAGACTGGCCTTGAACTCACTTTGTAGCCTAGGTTGGCCTTGAACTCATGGTCCTCCTGCCTCTGCTTCAGCCTCCCAAGTAGCTGGACTGACAGGCCTGCAAGGTTCTGGCTGATTGCAGTGTTAAACTGAGTGATAGATATGGCCACCCACGCTGAAGTGACTGGTAACATCCAAGGCACTCAAAACCATCAGCTGACACATGGAGAGACTTTCTATCTTGGCCCAGAATTCCCAGGAACACCCTCAAGTTTATGATAAGCACCCGATGGCGCCATCAAATTTAAATTGGGGGTTTGTGAGCCAGTCAGAAATAGTCAAGGTATAAAAATTCACAGACTATGGCAGAAAAGCAAATATAAACCTCTTTATGTGGTTCCCTGCTTAATTTATTCCCAACTTTGTCTTAAGTGATACTTCTCACCGGTATGTTTGAAATGGAAGGGGGGAAAAAAAAACCTGGAGTTAGAATTCCCTGTGGCTGTTTCCTATTAGGTCTGTGGTGCACTAGTGCCCCCGTGTGTATAAAGCTTGGCTAGCAAGGATCTGGGACCCACACTGACATTAGGATATTTTATTTCATTTTATTTTTTATTTTTTGAGCAAGAACACTTAAGAAGAAGAAAATAGACTCTCAAAAATCCTCTTTATCCAAGATCAAATAGAATAAAACCCAATTAAGCTAGAGCAGCTGTTGGTGTTTAACCAACTCAAGCGGCACATCTTTTCCTTTCGTCAGTGATGTGTATTGGACATCCGGCTCCATTTACAGGAAATGGATGCATTAACCCCAGAGATAAGAAGAAATCCCTTAATAGAGTAGAGGTCTCAGTATGCTCCCAAGTGGCAGTCTCTGGTTCCTGATATAGGCACATGTCTCTGCTCAGAATGATTTCTAACACCATTGGTCAGTCAGCCTGAGCTTTGGTCTCTGCTCAAAGGAAACTTCTAGACAGCTCTGCCCCAGCTAGCAAATTGTGGCTTTGTGCCGTATGAGTCAAGGCCAAGAAACATTTATCAAATTAGATCTATTGACCCTGTTAGGACTCTGAGATTTAGGTATTGTGCAATTTAGAGGGCATAGCTCACTGGTGCTTAAATGGACTGTGGTGGGTACTATTGATCGTGAAATTGGCAGGACCTAAAAGCATCCAGAAGATAAGAATTGAGGCATGTCTGTGAGGGATCATCTAGATTACTTTAATGGAGGTAGGAAGAGCCATGAGGAATATGGGTGGCACCATTCCCTAGGCTGGGGTTCCAGACTGAGTAAAAAGGAGAAAATGGGCTGAGCTGAGCACCAACGCCCCCCCTTCTCTCCCAACTGTAGATGCAATGTGGCCAGCTGCCTCACGCTCCTGCCACTATGCAAACTGTGAGCCAAAGTAAACTGTCCCTCCCTCTAGTTGTGTTTGTCAAGTATTTTGTCCTAGCAGCAGGATGAGTAAGAAATCTGAATCTAGAGGATACATGCTGAGATTTTCAGATTCCTGTGTCCTGGAACAAAGAATTTGACTGGAGACTCATAGAACATGATAGAAATAGAGGTAGTTTATTAAGGAAGAGAAAGGCAACACCAAGAATGAAACTGGGCTAGAGAGCTATCACAGGTCTGAGGTCTATACTAGGAGCCTGTTGTATGACAATTTTCCTGGAGAGACATGAATAAATAGCTCCATCCAGTTGGAGGAACAATGACAGACCAAAGTAAGCACAATAATAAATATCAACTTGGTGAAACAGTGAGTTTATTTGGGACTATGTACTTGAACATGGGTGAGGGATGACTGATAGGAGCAGGGAGGATCCAAAGTAAGCTGGATCACTGAAAGCCCACCCACAGCAGGGGTTTAGCTCATAAAGACTGGAACCCTGGAGCTCACTGCATGACTTACAGGCAGTTCCACTAGCTGGAAAATATATATTTCCAGCATCTCAGCTCATCTGAGCCTCCTTAGCAGCCATTACTCCTTATATTGCCTTTGAGAATATAATACTTTGTGTATCTTGTCAGTTTCAGGGACTTCCTGGGACTTCTGTGTTGTTTACTTTCTGAGTCTTAATTAGCCTACCTTTAGAACATCCAGAGTTTTAATAAGCTTCCCTCTATGGTAGAACTTAGCAGCTCTAAGGAAATATGTATACAGGAATAGAGACATAAGAATGTTCAGAATGTTTCAGAGAATGTTACTTGAGAGTAAAGTTTTGGAGAGATCAAATATAGTTCAGTATGGACAAAGTACAAGGCATGTGAAGGAGGGTATTGTCCAAAAGGGATGCCTCAGAGGTGACCAGGGAGAGATTGGGTTATGGATCAAAGTTGTAAACTAAAAGAATGGGTCACAGAATGTTCCAAGTAAAACAGGAAGGTCTGATTTTCACCAGAACTACAAGGGTCAGTTGAATTGTGGGAAAAATATAAATCAGAAAGCCCAGAAGAAGACAGCTATGACAATCTAGGTAGAAAAAACCAAGTATGAATTAAATATTCGAAGAAAACATAGATAATTATTACAATAATCATTATCCTTTAGAATTGTGTAGCCCACTCTAAACTCTTCCCTGATTGCTCCTGACTAATGATATAAAAATTAACAAGTCTGGGGCCTTGAGAGATAGTTCAGTCAGTAAGTGGCTTGTCTTACAAGCAAATAGACTTGAGTTCAAGTCCCAGAACACACAAGATACGATGGTGCCCATTTGTAATTTCAATTCTGGGGAGATGCAGAAGACAGAAAAATCCCTGGGACTAGTTGGCCAGCCAGTTTAGCCTACTTGGTGAGTTCTAGGCCAGTGAGATATCCTATCTCAAGAGTAAAAGCAGTGCCTGGTTCTTCTCTTTTGTCCTATTCCACACCACTGAGGACAGCCTTCTGTCTCTTATCTGTCCATCTTTACATGCCCCTAGTTTCCACACGAGCCAGAAGTTTCAGACTTGCAAACCATACAATGTGACGCTTTTACAGCTCATGATCAGCTAGAAAGTTCAACGGATGGTGAGGAATCCCGAGTTTTTCTGGCATAAGCTAGCTTAACTTACCTTTGGCCCTAAATGCCTACCTATGCCTTGAATGTTATCTGCTGACTAGTCTATGTATCTATGTCTCCCAACTTAGAGATCAGTGGTGGTTGCTTAGAGGTAACATCTCAGGGAAGACAATCTGAGAAAGAACCAAAGTCTAATGCTAACTGTATGATCTGATGCACCCCTGTGGGACTTTTCCTGGGGAAGACGTGACCTGACAAGGCACTGATGCCAGTTTAAGGAAACAATTCCATTCAAGTCTAGTGTCACAGTTTACTGGGGCTACTTTCCGAAGTGTAGCTGATGGGCTACAGACAGGAACATGAGTGTCACAAAAACAGCTGCATCCCCCAAAATCCTCCATGAGAATGAGTGACTTTTCACAGAAGCCACCTTCCTTGTAATATCTTAACCTGCACTCTGCCTGAAAGTTTTGCAGAGAATCCTATCCACAGCAGTTGTTACTGTTTATATAACCATAGGGAGGGCATAAGTATCCTCTGCTTCCTGAGACTTAGTGAGCTTCCCTCCCAGATGAAATGTCCCAATCCCTAGAAAATAATTATGCTATACCACTTCAGTCCTTCCATATATCTTCTGAGATGATCAATAACTTCCTCTCCGGGCAGCCATGAGGAAACAACAAGGCCATGCAAACAGAAGTCATTTCTGCGCACAAATCATTAAACAAGTAGTTCTGACTGTCGAACCTTGTGGGAACCAAGGCTGAGGAGTCCTGACTAACTGTTAATAATTGCATTGAATGGGACTACGTGCAAGAGGGAGAACTCTGCTTAGGATTCTTCAGCTTAACATCATGACTCTTCCCTGGTACACTTGAACCAACAGGCAATCATTGAAAACACTCCAAAGTGTTTCCTAACAACAGATTTCTTGCAACCAAGAAAATAATAGCTCTCAGATATTCAAGTACATCTATTCATGAAGAATATTATCCACTAAGTGTCCATGAAAAATAAGAGGACTGTGCTTAAATGATTTTTTTTTTAAAAAATGGGTTATTTTCAATTATTCTAAACACCATAGACGGATCTCACAGATTTAATGTTTGAAGGAAAGAAAATAAAGACAGAGCACATGCTATGCGATTTTGTTTACATAAAGCATCAATACAGGGAAAGGAAATCAATGCTGATAGGAATTAGCATGGTGCTTAGCCTGTTAATAGGGTAATGACTAGAATACAGGGTGAACGTGGTTCTCTGGAGAGCCATACGTACTGCTATTTTGCTTGCCCTGGTTTTTTATTATTAATAAGCACATTTTCTTTGTAAAAATCCATACAGCCATTATAGTTATGAATACTTTGTGTGTATTTCAATAGAGAGGGTGGTGGGAGTGTTTCAAGTTCATCTACACCTACTATAAGAAAACAAATCTGGAGCTAGAGAGACGGCTCAGTGGGAGAAGCATTTGCCACTCAAGTAGGAGGACCTGAGTTCAAATCCACAGACTATACAAAAAGCCAGTGAAGTGGAAGTTTTGGTTGTGTCATGTGATGTGGCAGACTCATGTGGTGTTTTGCTGAGGCAAGACCCATGGGAGGGCATGTGATTTTGGAGAGAGTGTAAAAAGGACTCAATAGACAGTGATGGTGTGCTTGCATAGCTAGCTTTCCCACACTTCGTTGGTCTTGTGTCTTTGCTGATCTTTGCTTTCTTGAGAGTGGTGTGGCAAAGAACTTCTCCTGGCATCCTGGTTGGTTCTGGTCATCCCGTGACGATGACATCAGCAGAGGCCTAGCTGTTTCTGCTGGATCATTCCACCACTGCTGATTTGATTCCTGACACTACTGAACGGGACTTCGAGCATCCTGACAGAGATTGGAATCACCCCCAAGGGAACTACTTCCAAACATCTCCACATCCCTTTGTCCTCTTTAGCATCTTTTCTCCCCCACCTTTGGATGGCAGACTAGAGCCAGGGTTGAAGCATTTGAGAACCGTTATTAAAAGTAGGTTTTGAAAACTCTAGGCCTACAGGTCAGGTGTCGTATCACACATCTGAAATTCCAGGACTCTTGTGGAAAGGTGGGAGACAGAAAAAGGAGAATCTCTGAAACCTCATGGGCCATCTAGCCTGACATATGCAGCAGAGAGCAGCAAGAGACCCTGCTGGAAACAATACAGGAGGTAAGGACCAAAACCTATAATTGTCCTCTGACTTTCCCATGTGTGCTGTGGTGTACACACATACACCTGCATTTACACAGAGACTTCTTTAAAAAAGAAAACCAATCTTTGCCTATGATCAGCACCCTAAGAATATGCCAAGGTTCTACAAGTCATAGTGACATCTCATCTGGGGTTTCCATTGCTCTGAAGAAGCACTGCAACTAAGGCAGCTCTTATAAGGAAAGCATTTCATTGTGACTGGCTTATACTCATCATAGCAGGAAGTGTGGCAGCAAACAGGCAGACATGGTGCTGGAGAGGTAGTTCTATATCCAGATCACCAGGCAGCAGGAAGAGAGTGAGACACTGGGCCTGACTTGAGCATCTGAGACGTCAAAGCCCGCCCCCCTCAGTGACACACATCCTCCAACAAAGCCATGTCCTCTAAGAGTGCCACTTCTATGGGTCTATGGGGGGCCATTTTCATTCAAACCACCAAAGATGGTCACATTTTTATTTATCATTTTTTTTCGTGGATACCCTTTGTCTAACCACTAATAGAGTACAACCCTTATTGTAGGTCAAAAATATCATTAAAATGTCAATGTAAACATCGAATTATTTAGCAGCAAGCTCCCACTGTAGTTGAGATCACGGTCAGCACCAAACACAACCATGAATCAGGTTTTTGAGTCAAGGTTCTTAACGGATATTTTCTTGGGCATCCCTCCAGTGTTGAGTCTGCTGTGGCAGATACTTAAAGAAATGATAAGTATCTTTAAAATGTGTTTTTCATATCCAGCTGGTATCACTGACAGAGCTAGCCATGTGATAAGTCTAAACAAAGCCTAAGAGGCAGAAGCTACCGGACCTGACTTGAGGTGATAGTTTTACTTTGAGTACAATGAGATATTCAGGTTAGAAAGAGAGGAGTTATGGTTTCGGTCCCATTCAAAGGCATAGTCATATTGTTTGAACAAAGCACAAAGCCTTAGGGGAAAGTTAAAAAAAAAAAAGTAGGAAAATGAACTTCAAAATCGGGTCAGAGAAAAAAGAGTAGGTATAATCCAAGTGTAGTAATCGTTCTGTCTCTGTGAACATGATAACTGGTTTAAAACAATAACAATAAAGCATTCTCAGAGATAAAAGACTTGTCCTAAGGTTTTGGAGGGTTTCTATCCATCATGACAGAAGAAGGATGGTAGAACAGCTCCGGGTGGGGCAGTGGGATCCTGGGACGGAGGCAGTTCACGTCACAATCAACCAGGAAGCGGAGAAAACAGACACAAGCTAGGGGGTGGGTATAGCTTGGAATGCCTTCCTTGATAGGCTACTGTGGCTAGCTAAACTCTACAGTCTCTAGAAACAGTGCCACCACGTGGTTTGGATGAGAAAAGTCCCTCATAGACTCATGTGTTTAAACACTTGGTCTCTGGTTGGCGGACTCTTTGAGGTTATAAAACCTTCAGAAAGTGGAGTCCTCACTGAAAGAAGGGTGAGGGCGGTCACTTTGAGGGTCTGTAGCCTGACTCAACTTCCTGTCCGTTCTTTCCGCTTCCTGTTTGTGGATAAAATGTGATCTCATTTCTTCCTGCTCTGGCTGCCGAGCCTTCCCTACCATAAGCTAAAATAAACTTTTTCTTTTTTAAGTTACTTTTCCCATCATAACAAGATAGTAACTAATACTGCCACCTACTGGAGAACAAGGGCTCAGCACACGGGCCCTATGGGAGGTTTTCCAATTTAAACTCTAGCAGAGAGCCAGGTATAAAACAGTGAAGAATGAGCAGTTTAAAATACAAAGTTGGAAAAGAGAAATATGAGTTTACTCTTAATTGATGTTTTCCATATAGGAAAATAAATTACAATAAAACAAAGGAATAGGAAAGCCCACATTATCTAGATGGACAGGAAAAGCTGAAAGCATCTTTCTGGGGGGGGGGTGTGTTTATTTTGTTCTGTTCCTCTAAAATAAGTCCATCGTCAAACAACCAGGAGTCACTGTGTTTTAATAGCGCATTCCCAGTGAGCAGATCATCAAAGAAGAGCATTCTGGGAAAGAAAGCATGTTCAGGTGGCACTTGCTACCGAGTTTAGGAACGGTGTCAAAAATGCTATGGGGCTTGAACTCACCCATAAACCTGGAGACGATCATGACCCCATCAAGACGGGCCCAGCATCATCCATAAATACGCCTGAGTTATACTAGGATCTCACAGTGATACCATCTTTCTCACATACATTGCCCCAAAATGCGTGAATGGACTATC
>NC_141545.1:23590602-23633102 GCF_021556685.1 Rattus norvegicus | reverse complement strand
AGGCCAGAGCTCATTGGCTCCCCACTTTATGTTGAGACAGGATCTCTCTTGGAACCTGAAGCCCACAGGTTTGTCTTGACTGGCTGGCCAGCAAGCCAAGTATCTTTCTGTCTCTGCCTCCTCAGCTCTGGGATTACAGATATGTGGTGTCTTGCTTGACTTTTAAAAATTGTTCTTATTGGGGTTGGGGATTTAGCTCAGTGATAGAGCGCTTGCCTAGGAAGCGCAAGGCCCTGGGTTCAGTCCCCAGCTCCGAAAAAAAAAGAACCAAAAAAATTGTTCTTATTTTAATATTTATTATTTACTTATTCAATACTTAAAAAGAGCGCATGGCAAGCACTTTACTGACTGAACCGACTCCGTAGACGGGAGTTTATGCTTCTGTGCATCTTTCTGTGCCCACATATTCACCCACTGTGTGGCTAGGCTGGAGGAATTCATCCTTCCTACCTCCCAGCCTTGGCCAAGGTGCTTCAGAGGCAGAACAAGTCACACTGCCTAGACTCTGGTTCCACCACCCGATGGGCCACCCAAAGCTTCCGGGGTCAGGGAAGATAGCACACTTTGCCCTGTCCCTTGGAGGTCACACTGAGTTCTTGTCTGTAAATCTAAGCTCAGAAGTCATCTGCCACACCTGGTACATGGTACAGAGTTGGGGGTTGGTGTTGGTGAGGGTGCCCCTTTCCAGAATTTAACTGTGGACCACAGAAAGGAGACATCAAAGATCAAGGTTAGTAACATTCTGATGCAACCCTGCTTCAATCAATGGGAACAATTGATTTGCCACCCCCTCCTCCACTCCTTTGGATATCATGGATCCACCCAGCACAAAAGTAAAAGTCTGAGGGGGAGGCAATTTGCCATGGGTCTTTTGCTTCCTTGTATGTTCTTGCTGAGCGTCTCAAGAATGAAGGGGCTGGAGAGATAGCTCAGCGGTTAAAGTACTTAGGAACCTCGGTTCACATTCCCAACATCCATATAAAAATTGGATGTGGCTGGGCATACCTGCCATCCAGCGCTAGGGTCTGAGTAAATACCACCATGGGGATGGGGATGGGTGGCTGAGGGTTATTGGAGGTTTTCTTTCTTTCTTTTTTTTTTTATTAACTTGAGTATTTCTTATATACATTTCGAGTGTTATTCCCTTTCCCTGTTTCCGGGCAAGCATCCCCCTCCCCCCTCCCCTTCTTTATGGGTGTTCTCCTCCCCATCCTCCCCCCTTGCCGCCCTCCCCCCACCAGTCTAGTTCACTGGGGGTTCAGTCTTAGCAGGACCCAGGGCTTCCCCTTCCACTGGTGCTCTTACTAGGATATTCATTGCTACCTATGAGGTCAGAGTCCAGGGTCAGTCCATGTATAGTCTTTAGGTAGTGGCTTAGTCCCTGGGAGCTCTGGTTGCTTGGCATTGTTGTACCTATGGGGTCTCGAGCCCCTTCAAGCTCTTCCAGTTCTTTCTCTGATTCCTTCAACGGGGGTCCTATTCTCAGTTCAGTGGTTTGCTGCTGGCATTCGCCTCTGTATTTGCTGTATTCTGGCTGTGCCTCTCAGGAGCGATCTACATCCGGCTCCTGTCGGTCTGCACTTCTTTGCTTCATCCATCTTGTCTAATTGGGTGGCTGTATATGTATGGGCCACATGTGGGGCAGGCTCTGAATGGGTGTTCCTTCAGTCTCTGTTTTAATCTTTGCCTCTCTCTTCCCTGCCAAGGGCATTCTTGTTCCCCTTTTAAAGAAGGAGTGAAGCATTCACATTTTGATCATCCGTCTTGAGTTTCATTTGTTCTAGGCATCTAGGGTAATTCAAGCATTTGGGCTAATAGCCACTTATCAATGAGTGCATACCATGTATGTCTTTCTGTGATTGGGTTAGCTCACTCAGGATGATGTTTTCCAGTTCCAACCATTTGCCTACGAATTTCATAAAGTCGTTGTTTTTGATAGCTGAGTAATATTCCATTGTGTAGATGTACCACATTTTCTGTATCCATTCCTCTGTTGAAGGGCATCTGGGTTCTTTCCAGCTTCTGGCTATTATAAATAAGGCTGCAATGAACATAGTGGAGCACGTGTCTTTTTTATATGTTGGGGCATCTTTTGGGTATATGCCCAAGAGAGGTATAGCTGGATCCTCAGGCAGTTCAATGTCCAATTCACTGAGGATCCTCCAGACTGATTTCCAGAATGGTTGTACCAGTTTGCAATCCCACCAACAATGGAGGAGTGTTCCTCTTTCTCCACATCCTCGCCAGCATCTGTTGTCCCCTGAGTTTTTGATCTTAGCCATTCTCACTGGTGTGAGGTGAAATCTCAGGGTTGTTTTGATTTGCATTTCCCTTATGATTAAAGATGTTGAACATTTCTTTAGGTGTTTCTCAGCCATTCGGCATTCCTCAGCTGTGAATTCTTTGTTTAGCTCTGAACCCCATTTTTTAATAGGGTTATTTGTTTCCCTGCGGTCTAACTTCTTGAGTTCTTTGTATATTTTGGATATAAGGCCTCTATCTGTTGTAGGATTGGTAAAGATCTTTTCCCAATCTGTTGGTTGCCGTTTTGTCCTAACCACAGTGTCCTTTGCCTTACAGAAGCTTTGCAGTTTTATGAGATCCCATTTGTCGATTCTTGATCTTAGAGCGTAAGCCATTGGTGTTTTGTTTAGGAAATTTTTTCCAGTGCCCATGTGTTCCAGATGCTTCCCTAGTTTTTCTTCTATTAGTTTGAGTGTGTCTGGTTCGATGTGGAGGTCCTTGATGCACTTGGACTTAAGCTTTGTACAGGGTGATAAGCATGGATCGATCTGCATTCTTCTACATGTTGACCTCCAGTTGAACCAGCACCATTTGCTGAAAATGCTATCTTTTTTCCATTTGATGGTTTTGGCTCCTTTGTCAAAAATCAAGTGACCATAGGTGTGTGGGTTCATTTCTGGGTCTTCAATTCTATTCCATTGGTCTATTTGTCTGTCTCTGTACCAATACCATGCAGTTTTTATCACTATTGCTCTGTAATACTGCTTGAGTTCAGGGATAGTGATTCCCCCTGAAGTCCTTTTATTGTTGAGGATAGCTTTAGCTATCCTGGGTTTTTTGTTATTCCAGATGAATTTGCAAATTGTTCTGTCTAACTCTTTGAAGAATTGGATTGGTATTTTGATGGGGATTGCATTGAATCTGTAGATTGCTTTTGGTAAAATGGCCATTTTTACTATATTAATCCTGCCAATCCATGAGCATGAGAGATCTTTCCATCTTCTGAGGTCTTCTTCAATTTCCTTCTTCAGTGTCTTGAAGTTCTTATTGTACAGATCTTTTACTTGCTTTGTTAAAGTCACACCGAGGTACTTTATATTATTTGGGTCTATTATGAAGGGTGTCATTTCCCTAATTTCTTTCTCGGCTTGTTTCTCTTTTGTATAGAGGAAGGCAACTTATTTATTTGAGTTAATTTTATACCCAGCCACTTTGCTGAAGTTGTTTATCAGCTTTAGTAGTTCTCTGGTGGAACTTTTGGGATCACTTAAATATACTATCATATCATCTGCAAATAGTGATATTTTGACTTCTTCTTTTCCGATCTGTACCCCCTTGACCTCCTTTTGTTGTCTGATTGCTCTGGCTAGAACTTCAAGAACTATATTGAATAAGTAGGGAGAGAGTGGGCAGCCTTGTCTAGTCCCTGTTTTTAGTAGGATTGCTTCAAGTTTCTCTCCATTTTGTTTAATGTTAGCAACTGTTTTGCTGTATATGGCTTTTACTATGTTCAGGTATGGGCCTTGAATTCCTATTCTTTCCAGGACTTTTATCATGAAGGGGTGTTGAATTTTGTCAAATGCTTTCTCAGCGTCTAATGAAATGATCATGTGGTTTTGTTCTTTCAGTTTGTTTATATAATGGATCACGTTGATGGTTTTCCGTATATTAAACCATCCCTGCATGCCTGGGATGAAGCCTATTTGGTCATGGTGGATGATTGTTTTGATGTGCTCTTGGATTCGGTTTGCCAGAATTTTGTTGAGTATTTTTGCGTCGATATTCATAAGGGAAATGGTCTGAAGTTCTCTTTCTTTGTTGTGTCTTTGTGTGGTTTAGGTATAAGAGTAATTGTGGCTTCGTAGAAGGTATTCGGTAGTGATCCATCTGTTTCAATTTTGTGGAATAGTTTGGATAATATTGGTATGAGGTCTTCTATGAAGGTTTGATAGAATTCTGCACTAAACCCGTCTGGACCTGGGCTCTTTTTGGTTGGGAGACCTTTAATGACTGCTTCTATTTCCTTAGGAGTTATGGGGTTGTTTAACTGGTTTATCTGTTCCTGATTTACTTCGGTACCTGGTATCTGTCTAGGAAATTGTCCATTTCCTGAAGATTTTCAAGTTTTGTTGAATATAGGTTTTTATAGTAAGATCTGATGATTTTTTGAATTTCCTCTGAATCTGTTGTTATGTCTCCCTTTTCATTTCTGATTTTGTTAATTTGGACGCACTCTCTGTGTCCTCTCGTTAGTCTGGCTAAGGGTTTATCTATCTTGTTGATTTTCTCAAAGAACCAACTTTTGGTTCTGTTGATTCTTTCTATGGTCCTTTTTGTTTCTACTTGGTTGATTTCCACTCTGAGTTTGATTATTTCCTGCCTTCTACTCCTCCTGGGTGTATTTGCTTCTTTTTGTTCTAGAGCTTTTAGGTGTGCTGTCAAGCTGCTGACATATGCTCTTTCCTGTTTCTTTCTGCAGGCACTCAGCGCTATGAGTTTTCCTCTTAGCACAGCTTTCATTGTGTCCCATAAGTTTGGGTATGTTGTACCTTCATTTTCATTAAATTCTAAAAAGTTTTTAATTTCTTTCTTTATTTCTTCCTTGACCAGGTTATCATTGAGTAGAGCATTGTTCAATTTCCAAGTATATGTGAGCATTCTTCCTTGATTGTTATTGAAGACCAGTTTTAGGCCGTGGTGGTCCGATAGCACGCATGGGATTATTTCTATCTTTCTGTACCTGTTGAGGCCCGTTTTTTGACCAATTATATGGTCAATTTTGGAGAAAGTACCATGAGGAGCTGAGAAGAAGGTATATCCTTTTGCTTTAGGATAGAATGTTCTATAAATATCTGTTAAGTCCATTTGGCTCATGACTTCTCTTAGTCTGTCTACATCTCTGTTTAATTTCTGTTTCCATGATCTGTCCATTGATGAGAGTGGGGTGTTGAAATCTCCCACTATTATTGTGTGAGGTGCAATGTGTGTTTTGAGCTTTAGTAAGGTTTCTTTTACATATGTAGGTGCCCTTGTATTTGGGGCATAGATATTTAGGATTGAGAGTTCATCTTGGTGGATTTTTCCTTTGATGAGTATGAAGTGTCCTTCCTTATCTTTTTTGATGACTTTTAATTGAAAATTGATTGTATTTGATATTAGAATGGCTACTCCAGCTTGCTTCTTCTGACCATTTGCTTGGAAAATTGTTTTCCAGCCTTTCACTCTGAGGTAATGTCTGTCTTTGTCTCTGAGTTGTGTTTCCTGTAGGCAGCAGAATGCAGGGTCCTCGTTGTGTATCCAGTTTGTTAATCTATGTCTTTTTATTGGGGAGTTGAGGCCATTGGTGTTGAGAGATATTAAGGAATAGTGATTATTGCTTCCCGTTATATTCATATTTGGATGTGAGGTTATGTTTGTGTGCTTTCATTCTCTTTGTTTTGGTGCCAAGACGATTAGTTTCTTGCTTCTTCTAGGGTATAGCTTGCCTCCTTATGTTGGGCTTTACCATTTATTATCCTTTGTAGTGCTGGATTTGTAGAAAGATATTGTGTAAATTTGGTTTTGTCATGGAATGTCTTGGTTTCTCCATCAATGTTAATTGAGAGTTTTGCAGGATACAGTAACCTGGGCTGGCATTTGTGTTCTCTTAGGGTCTGTATGACATTAGTCCAGGATCTTCTGGCCTTCATAGTTTCTGGCGAGAAGTCTGGTGTGATTCTGATAGGTCTGCCTTTATATGTTACTTGACCTTTTTCCCTTACTGCTTTTAATATTCTTTCTTTATTTTGTGCGTTTGGTGTTTTGACTATTATGTGACGGGAGGTGTTTCTTTTCTGGTCCAATCTATTTGGAGTTCTGTAAGCTTCTTGTATGCCTATGGGTATCTCTTTTTTTAGGTTAGGGAAGTTTTCTTCTATGATTTTGTTGAAGATATTTACTGGTCCTTTGAGCTGGGAGTCTTCACTCTCTTCTATACCTATTATCCTTAGGTTTGATCTTCTCATTGAGTCCTGGATTTCCTGTATGTTTTGGACCAGTAGCTTTTTCTGCTTTACATTATCTTTGACAGTTGAGTCAATGATTTCTATGGAATCTTCTGCTCCTGAGATTCTCTCTTCCATCTCTTGTATTCTGTTGGTGAAGCTTGTATCTACAGCTCCTTGTCTCTTCTTTTGGTTTTTTATATCCAGGGTTGTTTCCATGTGTTCTTTCTTGATTGCTTCTATTTCCATTTTTAATTCCGTCAACTGTTTGATTGTGTTTTCCTGGAATTCTTTCAGGGATTTTTGTGATTCTTTCAGGGATTTTTGCGATTCCTCTCTCTAGGCTTCTACTTGTTTATTAATGTTTTCCTGTGTTTCCCTAAGGGAGTTCTTCACGTATTTCTTCAAGTCCTCCAGCATCATGATCAAATATGATTTTGAAACTAGATCTTGCTTTTCTGGTGTGTTTGGATATTCCATGTTTGTTTTGGTGGGAGAATTGGGCTCCGATGATGCCATGTAGTCTTGATTTCTGTTGCTTGGGTTCCTGCGCTTGCCTCTTGCCATCAGATTATCTCTAGTGTTACTTTGTTCTGCTATTTCTGACAGTGGCTAGACTGTCCTATAAGCCTGTGTGTCAGGAGTGCTGTAGACCTGTTTTCCTCTCTTTCAGTCAGTTATGGGGACAGAGTGTTCTGCTTTCGGGCGTGTAGTTTTTCCTCTCTGCGGGTCTTCAGCTGTTCCTGTGGGCCTGTGTCTTGAGTTCACCAGGCAGCTTTCTTGCAGCAGAAAAGTTGGTCTTACCTGTGGTCCCGAGGCTCAAGTTCGCTCGTGGGGTGCTGCCCACGGGCTCTCTGCAGCGGCAGCAACCAGGAAGATATGCACCGCCCCTTCCGGGAGCTTCAGTGCACCAGGGTTCCAGATGGCCTTTGGTGTTTTCCTCTGGCGTCCGAGATGTGTGTGCAGAGAGCAGTCTCTTCTGTTTTCCCAGGCTTGTCTGCCTCTCGGAAGGTTTAGCTCTCCCTCCCACGGGATTTGTGTGCAGAGAACTGTTTATCCGGTCTGTTTCCTTCAGGTTCCAGCGGTGTCTCAGGCAGGGGTCCTGCCGCTCCTGGGCCCTCCCCCACGGGAGCCCAGAGGCCTTATACAGTTTCCTCTTGGGCCAGGGATGTGGGCAGGGGTGGGCAGTGTTGGTGGTCTCTTCCGCTCTGCAGCCTCAGGAGTGCCCACCTGACCAGGCGGTGAGGTCTCTTTCCCACGGGGTCTGGGAGCAGAGAGCTGCTGCGGGCCGGGATCCGCGGGTGTGGGACTTCCTATTGGAGGTTTTCTAGGCAGCCGGGTTAGCTGGTCAGCTCCAGTGACAGCCCCTGGCCTAAAAACAAACAAGGAGCCAGCTTTGGTAGGACACACCTTTAATCCTGGCACAAAGAGGTAGAGGCAGACAAATCTCTGTGAGTTTGAGGCCAGCCTACTCTACATAGCAAGTGATAGGCCAGCCAGGGCTACACGGTGAGACCCTGCTGCTAAAACTAAAACAATAAGGTGGAGACCTCTGGCTTCCATAAATGCCTACGAGCACGTGTGTGTGTGTGTGTGTGTGTGTGTGTGTGTGTGTGTATGTGTTTCTGTGTGTATATATGTATATGTGTGTATGTGCCTCTCTGTGTGGGTGTATGTGTGTGTATGTATCTCTGTGTGTATGTCTCTCTCTGTGTGTATGTGTGTGCATATGTCTCTCTCTGTGTGGGTGCGTGTGTATGTATCTCTGTGTATGCATGTCTGTCTATCTTTCTGTCTGTCTCTCTTTCTCTCTGTGTATGTCTCTCTCTGTGTATATGTGTGTATGTGTGTATGTGTCTCTCTCTGTATGGGTGTATCTGTGTGTATGTGTCTTGGTATGTATGTCTTTCTGTGTCTGTCTCTCTCTCTGTGTGCGCATGCGCTCATGAGTGTGTGTACATGTGAAGGCCAGCGATTGACACCCATCTTACTTTTTGAGTCAAAGTCTCTCACTGACGGTAGCGTTTTGCCTCAAGGTTAGTCTGATTGGTAAAGGAGCCCTCAGGAATTCTCCTGTATTTTCCTCTTCAGTGCTTGGGACTGCCATGCTTAGCCTTTATGTAGGTGTGGGGAGATCTGCACTCAGGCCCTCCTCATGCTCTCATGGCAAGCACTTTACCAATGGAGGCATTAATGTCCTTAGCTCTTTAGTGTTCTGAAATAAGCATATAAAGCAATGTGGTTGGTTATGGCATTTAATCACATATCCTGCTTCTGCTGATCCCCGACTCTCTCCACACTTTGACCCCTCCCATTCTCTGGAGTTCCCTTGTACCTTCCTGTCACTTCATTCTCTTGCCTCTCTCTTCTCTTCTCAAAACCTCTTTTTCTACTCTTGTGGTCTCTTTTCAAGTGTCTAGTTTCATGACCTTTACCAACACTCACATCACCCATGTAAAATCGAACAGCTGGCATAGCATGTAAGAGAAGACACAGACAGCATGTTTATCTTTGACTTTGGACTATTTTGCATCAGCTAAGATTTTTCCAGATTTCTGTGTGAGGATAGGACGGGGGATTTCTTTTCTAGGACTAGGCCTGAGGCAATTGTCTCTAGTTCTGTATGTAGGTATTTCTGTTTGTTCTGCCTCTTGACTTTTGCTGACCGGTGCTCTACACTATCCCCTCCATGTGTCAATCATGCTCCTTGAGTGAAAAATCACTCCTGGTGTGAAAGAGAAAGGGAAGCAGAGAAGATCCCTTCTCCCATTTTTCTACTAATCTATTAATTTACTTTATATTTCAATTGCAGTTCCCCTCTCCTCCCAGTCTCCCCTCACAAGCCCTTTTCCCTCCCCTCCCCTTCTTCTTTGAGTACTAACCCACCTTGGCACATCCAAGGACTAGGCACATCCTCTCTCACTGAAGCCAGACGAGGCAGCCCAGATAGGGGAACAGGACCCACAAGCAGGCAACAGAGCCAGGGACAGCTCCTGCTCCAGCTGTTGGGAGACCTACATGAAGACCAAGCTGCACATCTGTTGCGTGTGTGTGTGTGTGTGCGCGCGCGCATGCGTGTGTGTCGCTAAGTCCAGCCCATGTATGTTCTTTGGTTGGTGTTTCAGTCTCTGTGAGCCCCCAAGGGTCCAGGTTAGTTGACTTTGTTGGTCTTCCTGGGGAGTTCTTATCCCCTCTGTTCCCTCAATCCTTCCTGCAATTCTTCCACAAGACTCCCTGAGCTCCATCTGATGTTTGGCTGTGATGTTTTTGGGCTGGGGGAGATTGTGAATATTCTTGGCCAGTGGTTCTCAACCTTCCTAATTCTGCTACTTGTTAATATAGTTTGTCATGTTGTGGTGATCTCCCAACCATAAAATTATTTTCATTGCTACTTCATAACCGTATTCTTGCTTTTGCCCTAAGGTACCCCCTTCCCTCACCCATGAAAAGGTCATGACCCACAGGTTGAGAACCTCTGTTCTAGGTCACATTTCTTTCCACTCTCTACCCTTGGTCAATGCTGAGTACCCGTCTACCCAGGCCCTGGCACACATCACTAACATCTGGCTGTGGGAGGAGGCTGGTCTCATCTGGTGGGAAGAGAAGGGACAGGGAGGACATTGTTGGTGGCACAAAGCAGTGCAGTGAGTGCTTTCTGGAACCAAGCCTAAGAAAGTTGCTATGAAAGAGAAGTTTGTCTTGGTGTTTTAACATCTCGACAGCAGCTCAGGAATAAATAGGCAGAACATGCCTCCCACTAGCCCTCAGTGCCAACTGTAGCCTCCTCGTCTGATACCCACACTGACCTGGGCTATGGACGTTTATAAATAGAGCTATTGAAGAATCAGGAGAAATTCATGCATCGTTGAAAAACGTTCTTATTGCCTGGGCCCTGGGCATCTTACCACTTCCCCCCACTCCCTGCTAGTGCAGACATTTAAACTCTCTGGTTGGACCATCTGTGTAACCTCAGATAGTGAGGTCACAGTTCTTGGTTTCTAAGTGCTAACTTACCATATGCAGAGGTGTGGAAGTACTTGATCCAGTGAATCCTTCCAAAGAAGTGGTTTAGCAAATGGGGAAAAGACAATTCTTGAACCTTTTTTGGTTTCCATTTTGCCTCTTCTATTTGCTGGTTTAATGACTTCTTCAGGTACTTTTTAAAAAAAGATTTATTTATTTATTATATATAAGTACACTGTAGCTGTCTTTAGAAACACCAGAAGAGGGCATCGGATCTCATTATAGACGGTTGTGAGCCACCATGTTGTTGCTGGGAATTGAACTCAGACCTCAGGAAGAGCAGTCAGGGCTCTTAACCACTGAGCCATCTCTCCAGCCCTTCTTCAGGTAATTTTTAAACTTCTTTATAGCTTAATTTTTATAACCTGAGAGTGTTGGCATTAAAGAATACTTTCCAGGCTTGGAAGGAGGGACAAATGAGGTCATATTTGTGACTGCTTTGAACTGTATTTAGTAAATGCATCTCACAGCCTGATCCTTGAACTCCCTCCCTTTCTCGTGATTTCTTTTCCCTTTCCTCCTCATATTTCCTCTCTCCTTCCCTTCTTTCTCCCCTCTCCTACCCTCCTCTTCTCTTCTTTCTCCTCTTCTTCCTCCTGCTTTTTTTTTCCTGTTTCCTGCCTCTTCTCTCCAAATTCTGGGATTATGTGCAAGAACACACTTGACTTAAGCTTTATTCTCATTCATTCATTTGTTCATTCGAAGGTGCGCTAGCATTAGGGTGGAGCCCAGAGAACAACTTTTAGCAGTCAGTTCTCTCCTTCCATTATGTTGTGCCATTTACCCTCATCAAGACTTACTTATATCAGACTCACTAACACTATTTATTATAGAAAAAACCCCAACCCTACAGGAGATGGAGAAATAAATAGGGATACAGCAACAAAATTAAACTACACTTTGTCCTTCTCAGTCTGTGGGTATTCAAAGAGAAGGGTGAGTGATGGAAGATAGAAGTAACATGCTATCAGTGTCAGCTAACACTCCTGGTGCTCATTCACACATGTGCCCATAACTGACATGATGTCAGTGTCAGCTAACACGCCTGGTGCTCATCCACACAAGTGCACATGTATGTGTATACCTTTGAGAGAATGTAGTGCAATCATATTACTTCTTAGGATATCTTCCTCTGAATGGCTGCCATAGTGACAATTAGCATAATTAAAGCTTATCATTAATATTTCTCAAGCGTTCATCAAAGTGTCTGACCAATTTGCAATAAAAATTAACTATATATTTATTTACTTTGCACATGTGGGACAATATAGTCACACCAGATTTAGGAAAATGTTTGTGGTTCAAAGATATTCGTGAGTCAGGCATGGGGGCTTATTAGAAAACTAATTTTTCCTTTGCCAGTGTCTGTTGCTGATAGATTCTTAGAGGGGGAAGCCCATACTCACTTCCCCTTCTTGGGACTGGGATCCCATGTGGCTTGAACTTGTACAGGTTCCATGCCCAGGTTTTTGCTTTTGTTGTGTTTGGGGTGTTTGTTTGTTTCTTGTTTTGGTTTGTTTGTTTGTTATGTTTGTTATGTGAGTTCTGGAGATTGAACCCTTAGCACTTAGGCTTGCAAGGCAATCGTTCTACCAATGAAGCCACCTCCCTAGGCCCCTTTTTTGGTTTTGTTTGTTTATTTGTTTATTTGTCTTCCTGTAGTTTAGGCTGGCTTCACACTCACAGAACTGATGTTCCTGCCTCTGCTTCCCAAGAACTGAGATGACAGACACATGACAGGCACACACACACACACACACACACACACACAGAGGGGCGGGGAGAGAGAGAGAGAGAGAGAGAGAGAGAGAGAGAGAGAGAGAGGAGAGAGAGAGTAAAAAGTTGGGTAGCTGGGGAGGTGGGGAGGTGGAGAGGATCTGGGAGGAGTTGGGGGAATGAAGATGTGTGATCAGAATATATTGTATAAAATTTTTCAATTAAAAGGCAAAATAAATAAATCTTTAAAATTAATTTTATTTATTTATTTGTTTGTTTGTTTGTTTGTTTGTATATAGAAAGGATTTCTCTGTGTAGTCCTGGCTGTTCTGGAACTGGCTTTATAGACTAGGTTGACCTTGAACTCAGAGATCCACCTGCCGCTGTCTTCTCAGTGCTGGGATTAAAGGCATGTGCCACCACACCTGACTAAAAAAACAAACAAACAAACCTGAGCATGGCGGGGGTGTCTGTAATCCCAGTATTGGGGAGGCAGAGATTTCTAAATCCTTAGGGCTTTTGGCCAGCCAGTCTAGCCTACTGGGTGAGTTACAGCCAGTAGGAGTCCCTGTCTCAAACAAACAAACAAACAAACAAACAAACAAACAAACAAAAAATTCTTCTGCCTTCTACTCCTCTTGGGTGTATTTGCTTCTTTTGTTCTAGAGCTTTCAGGAGTGCTGTCAAGCTGCTATTGTATGCTCTCTCCAGTTTCTTTTTGGAGGAACTCAGTGCTATGAGTTTTCTTCTTGGCACTGCTTTCATTGTGTCCCATAAGTTTGGGTATGCTGTGCCTTCATTATCATTAAATTCCAAAAAGTCTTTAATTTCTTTATTTCTTCCTTGACCAGGTTATCATTGAGTAGAGCATTGTTCAGTTTCCATGTGTTAATGGGCTTTCTGTCGTTTTTGTTGTTATTGAAGACCAGCCTTAGTCCATGATGATCTGATAGGATGCATGGGACTATTTCTATATTTTTTTATTTTTTTTTAAAATTTTTTTTATTTATTCATTTATTATATATAAGTACACTGTAGCTGTCTTCAGATACACCAGAAGAGGGCATCAGATCTCTTTACAGATGGTTGTGAGCCACCATGTGGTTGCTGGGAATTGAACTCAGGACCTCTGGAAGAGCAGTCGGGTGCTCTTAACCGCTGAGCCATCTCTCCAGCCCTATATTTTTTTTTATTTTATATATTATATATTATTTCTATTCTTAGGAAAATGGATGGAACTTGAAATTATCATCACAAGTGAGGTAACCCAATCATAAAAGATGGTTATGCACTTACTGATACACTTGGTATGCACTTACTGATAAGTGGATATTAGCCCAAAAGATCAGAATAAATAAGATCAATTCACAGACCACATGAAGCTTAAGAAGAAGGATGACCAAAGTGCAGATTCTTCAGTCCTTCTTAAAAGGGGAACAAAAATATTCATAGGTGGAGATATGGAGACAAAGTTTGGAGCAGCTACTTAAGGAATGGCCATTCAGAGCCTGCCCCACCTGGGGATCCAGCCCATATACATACAGCCACCAAAGCCAGCTACTATTGGGGATGCCAAGAGGTGCATGTTGACAGGAGCCTGATGTAGCTGTCTGCTGAGACACTCTGCCAGAGCATGACAAATACAGAGGTGTACTCTTAAAGCCAACCATCGAACTGAGAACAGGGTCCCCATCGGAGAAGTTAGAGAAAGGATTGAAGGAAGTGAAGGGGTTTGTAACCCTGTAAGAACAACAATACCTACCAACCATAGCTCCCAGGGACTAAACCACTACCCATAGCCTTTGGTCCTGCCAAGGCTGGACACTCCCCTCCCTCCCCCCAGTGTAGGGGACTGTTAGGGTGGGGAGGGGGGAAGGGATGGGTGGATGGGTGGGGGAACACCCTCCTAGAAGAAGGGAGAGGGTGGATGGGATAGAGGGTTTATGGATGGGAAACCGGGAAAGGGAAAGGGGATAACATTTGAAATGTAAATTTAAAAAATTCCCAAAAAAGAGACATTAAAAAAAGTGTGCAAAAAAAAAAAAGTAGTTCTATTCTTCCAGCTAAGAGGATATTGTGAAGTCACCATGAATTCTGGGATTAGGACTACCTGAGGGCTTGAAGCAAATTACACACACACACATACACACACACACACACACACACACACACACACACACACACACACACACACCTGCCTGCACTCAATACATCCTGATTATAGTTTTTCCTCCCTCTATTTCCTAGATTCCCCCTCCCCTCCCCTCGCCTCCCCTCTTCTCTCTTCTCCTCTAGATCCACTCCTTTTCTCTTTCTTTTTTTCTAATGAAAAGAATGGGGTTCTAAGAGATAGCAACCAAATATGACAGAATAAAATAAGATAGAGCAAAAACCATCACATTGAGGTGGGACAAAGCAACCCAACAGAAGGAAAAGAGCCCCAAGGGCAGGCAGGCTCAAGAATCAGAGACCCACTTGTTCACACTCTCAGGAATACTCCTACCAACACACAGGCACACTCTTATGTTAGTAAACTTATATTTCAGGGTACTTTGTTTTGAATGAGTGAGTTTGTTAAGCACATAGCTTGCTATACTTTCATTTTTGAATGAGTTTATTGAGCACAAGGCAGGGTAAAGGAGTAAATAAAAAGTGATTGGTTGACTGAGATGAATCTCATCATATTGGGGCTTACAAACAGCCAGCAGGAAATGACTAGGGAGAGACAGTCAGATGGAGTTTCCCACAGAGAAATTCCAGGGCGGAGCAGGGTGTCCCCTCCAGTGAACCTTTTAAGTAAGACAACCCCACACAAAGAACTACAGGCAACTGGGTAAAACTGGGAGTGGGAGAGGTGGTCCTTCCCAGGAAAGAGTGCTCTAATTGGATGTTTGATGCCAAATAGTCAACCCTGAAAACACAGATACAAATAGCTTTATATGGACTCAATAGATTACACTTGACAATCTATGTGTACACAAGCATGCAATAATAATTGATTAAAAAAGGCCATGAATTTGAAGGAGATAAGGGAGGTGTATATGACACACTTGGGGGAGAGGAAAGAAGGGCAAATTGTCATTAAAATGCTATCTCCAAAGGAAAAACTAAAAGAGGAAAAATAGATAACAAATAATAGACAGAAGCATCCTCATCAAATTGGGTGCTCTCAAGATCCAACAGAAACTGACTGGGAAATTCAGAGCAGTCATCTGGAGTTCTCCACTGAGCTTTCTGTCCTCGCCTGAGCTCCCCATGGGTGCACTGCAGCCCTTCTCCCACTCTGGGACACACAATGTAGGACATAGCAGCAGCTTCTGCTGTATTTTCTCGCAGCTCGTTTTCTTCTAGCTGTTTTCAAGAAGACAATGTTTTTACTCTTTGGCTGTTGGCTGTTTCCCTTCCTCCGTGTTACAGAGTCTGGGAGGCAGCTCATCCCTAGGTCCTTAGAAGATCCTCTGAGACAAACATACTTGGGTCTCAAGTGAGAGAGGTCAGTCCTACTTTTCAGTGAGCTCTCAGTGAGCTCAATCATCCCAAGACAATTAACCAATAGAATGTACAGAATAAACCTTCACTTCTTTCAGATGGTCTCAAAGCCTCCATTCACGTAGAGAATACATCCCGTGACCTTGACACCACAGTCACTCCCCAGAGATCGTGACTTGAGGGCAGGGTCTCCTGGTCCTCCAGTTGGAATTCTTTTATGCTGCAGCGAGCCTGCCAGGAATGAAAAGGAGAAGGCGAAAGAGTGGGTGGCTGCAGGAGGCAGGGCCATTGCCAGATTCTAGACCCTGCAGGCTCCAGTGTGAGGATTCCTTTTGGCTCCTTTCCTCTGTGGTTGATGCTTCTGCTTGGAGTTGCCAGGCAAGTGCAGGTAAATTCGTGGGCAGAGGGTACTAGGGTTGAGATTATCCTGAGCTTTGAAGAGGTGTCTGTGGGTGGATGCACTCGTGTTTACAAAGAGACAGCTTTGAAATTGATGCAAGATCTATCAGTCAGGGATATGGTCCAGTATCCCGGGTCTCTGTTGCTGCTCGTTTTGCAGTTTCCTGGCCAGGCTTTGAAGAGAAGCATCTAGAACGCTTTCCAGGCCAGGCAGAGGGATGTGGGAGCAATGAGTTTGGGTTTGCACAGCCAAGTTCCTCCTTCCTCAAGGGTTCTTCTTTCTGCTTCTCCTTAACCTTTCTGGGATGGATTCAGTCACTGATGACATTCTGACATGCCCCCCCCCCCCCCATTCCCCTCAAAAATAGTATGTGAGATACTTTGAAAAATGCTCATTAAAATTATGATGGGATTTCAAATAATCTGTTTAGGTGCTTGAAAATCTACTCAAATTCTGGGATTTCCTTTCCTAGTTAGAATGTGTGCTTGTTGTTACACTTACACTCTACTTATCTATCTATCTATCATCTATCTATCTATCTATCTATCTATCTATCTATCTATCTATCTATCTATGTATCTATGTATCTATGTATCTATGTATCTATGTATCTATGTATCTATCTATCTATGTATCTATGTATCTATGTATCTATGTATCTATCTATCTATCTATGTATCTATGTATCTATGTATCTATCTATCTATGTATCTATCTATCTATGTATCTATCTATCTATGTATCTATGTATCTATGTATCTATGTATCTATGTATCTATGTATCTATGTATCTATCTATCTATCTATCTATCTATCTATCTATGTATCTATGTATCTATGTATGTATCTATGTATCTATGTATCTATGTATCTATCTATGTATCTATCTATCTATGTATGTATGTATCTATCTATCTAGTATCTATCTATCAATCTATCTATTTAATATCTATCTATCTAGTATCTATCATCTATCTATCTATCTATCTATCTATCTATCTATCTATCTATCTAGTCTCATGTAGGCCCACTTATCCCTAAATTCACTGTCTGAGGATGACCTTGAACCTCTGATCCTCCTGCTTCCCCCTCCCTAGTGCATGCACCACCACACCTGGTTTATGCATTGCTATGGATAAAACTCAGGGGCTTGTGCGTGTGAGGCAAGCATTCTACTAATTGAGCTACAGCTTCAATCTACTTGAGTTCTGAAAACCAGCTCTGTAGAGCAGTGCATTTCATCACGGCATTTCCATGCATACTTTGACTTGTTCTTTCTCCCCTCATCCTCTCTCATGCCCTTTCTTCTATGTTAGTCCTGCTCTTCTCTTTTCCGCCCCCATTCTTCTCACATATCACATCTATTCTGTTCCCCTTTCCTTCCTCGTCCCTTAAGACCTCTCTCCCCCATGCCTTCTGGTTTTTAGATGTAACCCGTGTCTACTTTAATGTCCTATACCCACACATATGTATACACGTGTAAAAATTAAAATCTGGGTCCTGTCTTTGAGAGAAAACACGTATTACATCAGTATATGTCTTTTTGGGCCCTGGCTACTTGGCTTAGTACGATAGTCTCCTGTCTCATTCATCTCCCGGTTGTCTCAGTGAGCTGGTGGTTGGAGTGCAGCCTAACGCCGCAGGACGTCAGGGGAGAACTTTCTACTTGCTGTATTGTGTTAGCACTCAGAAAGTTTCAGGATCTTGGGCTGGGAAGATGGCTCAGTGAGTTATGTGCTTGTTGTGAGAGCATGAGGACCTGAGTTAGAATCCCCCAAACCCACATCAAAGCTGGGCTGTGGTGATGTATGTCTGTAATCCCGGCAGTACTGTGGTGAGAGGGTAGGTGGAGACTGGAGAATCCCTGGAAGCTGGTAGGCTAGTTAGCCTGGCATTCACAGTGTCAAGCAAGAAATCCTGCCTTAGGATTGATACACAGGGGCTTCTAACTCTGCATTTATGCTGTGGCATAAGCATGTACCTTCCACATATCACACAGGCACACACATACACACACACACACACACAGAGACACCCACACACACAGACACCCACACCCACGCACACACACAGAGGCACACACACACAGGCACACACACAGAACCTGTTAAGTCCCTGTAACGTTACTTGTATGTATGTATGTTTACAGATGGCCACTTGGGATTAGATAACATAGGCCATCTGTCCCTGGAAAAGACTAATTCTCTCTTTTAGAAGCCTTTAATTGCCTGCAACCCTGTCTAGAAATGAGGCCTTGTGACATTTCCTCTTTGCACAGTAGCTCATTACTTGGTGCTGTCACTTTTCAGGTTTTGTTTAGGCAACCACATTACTGAGCTTGCACAGGAAGTTAGATGCTCTGGCCCTCTGACTATTACAATCTTTCTGCTCCTGTCTTGTGAGGTGTGCTCTGAGTCTTAGGTGTAAGGCTGTATTGTAGGTATGTCAACTGGGACTGGGCATTCTGTAGTCAGTGGTAATCTACATCTTGACCAGATGGAGCCTAGCTTGCTTTCTTTCTTTCTTTCCTTCTTTCCTTCTTTCTTTCTTTCTTTCTTTCTTTCTTTCTTTCTTTCTCTCTCTTTCTTTCCTTCTTCCTTCCTTTCTTTTGCTATAGTATTTTATTTTATACAAAAATCTAACTGCAATAATAACCAAGAAAGTAAAATCCAGTAATCTTTCTTTCTTTCTTCCTTCCTTTCTCTTTCTCTCTTTCTTTCTTTCTTTCTTTCTTTCTTTCTTTCTTCCTTCCTTTCTTTTGCTATAGTATTTTATTTTATACAAAAATCTAACTGCAATAATAACCAAGAAAGTAAAATCCAGTAAGTGTATAGATTACAGAACTGTTTTCAAGAATGTAATCTGATAACGAATCCTACTTCACTTACAAAGCTCAGATGCAAAACTGTTTTTATCGCTAGAGTTGTCAGAAGATAAGGACCAAGTGCACTTCTATCTCAAGCCAGGCTTTGAGTTAGAGCTTTTCAACATAAAAATAAAATGAAAATAAAATACAACATGAAAATAAAATACCAAAACACTTCATTTAGTCTACAAGTTCTTTGAAGAGTTTGTAGTAAGTACATTCTGTGGAGTAATCATCATCCGCAACAGGAGTGTCAGTTCTCCTTCCAGAACCTATAAAACCCCAATGCTATGGCCAAGCAATTGAACACCGAGGCTGCAAGATAACGAAATGTCTCAAGTTTGCTCGACTCCATCAGCGATTTTAAGGAAGAGATTTCAGTGTCATTTTTATTACTGGTTTGTGTATCCTTTTTGGTAAACTCATTGGTTGCTTCCATAAGTTGCTTTTCTTAATCTGTGAACATGTCTGTCGCTCTGCTCCGTTCCAGGTTGATGTCCAGCTGATTGTCCGCTCTGACTCGAGTGGTTTCATTAGTCAACTGCTGCTTCACTTGATCTAGTTCAGTTTTCATTTTCTCATTCTCTGCTCTCGGATTTGCAAATTCAATTTTCTCTAGGATGACCATGTCTTTTCTTACGGAATCCAAATGAGCCATTAGCTGCTGCACGGTTATTTCCTGTTGAGCTTTACTCACCATTTCCTTGTAGATCGTATCCAAGGAGACATTTGATAACGTACTTAGTACCGATACAATCGCCTGTGCTTGTGTTTTGTCAAATCCGTGAGTTTCCAAGTCCTGCACCCACGCATGGGTATCAAAAGTTAATTTTCTTTATTCTAGAGGAGTTATGCCCACTGGTTTTCTATCATAACCCGACTTAGTTGTGGTGGTCAAGAAAACTCTCCGCAGGGCGGGTGACAGACACCCGTGGGGAGTTGAAATCCAGCGGATTCCGCTGCCCTCAGGAGGCAGGAACCACAGAATCAATCCAGCGGCTCCTCTTACTCTCTGAGCTCCGGATCAGCAAAGGGAAGCGGGATGTTGTTGATTCTCGCAGAGGCTTTCGGGCAATGAAGTTCTCTCACCATAAGGATGCTGGGAAATGTAGTTTCCTATCTGTCACTAAATCACTTAACTTGCAGGGGGCGGGGGGGGGGGGGGTTCTTCAACAAAGCCAGGCCTCTTCCCAGAGCCACACTTCAAATGACTCACAGCTTATCCCCCTAGTCCAGATGGAGCTTTCTATAAAGTCTCCATTTGCTGCAAAAAGAAGCTTCTCCGGTGAAAGATGAGAGCTGTACTTAGTTGCGGATATCAGGATAAGTGTGTGTGTGTGTGTGTGTGTGTGTGTATGTGTGTGTGTGTGTGTGTGTGTGTGTGTGTGTGTGTATGTGTGTGTGTGTGTGTGTGTGTGTGACAGAGATGGGGGAGGGGGAGGGAGAGAGAGGAGAGAGAGGGGGAGGGAGGGAGGGAGGGAGGGAGAGAGAGAGAGAGAGAGAGAGAGAGAGAGAGAGAGAGAGAGAGAATAACAAGAATTAGAGGCCATGACTTTGAGAAGTATTTGAAGGACATGGGTAAAGTAGGGAAGAGGGGGAGCAGTAACATAAATATAGTGCTCATGTATAAAATTCTCAAAAAAGGGAAAGCAGATATAAAGAGCTGTCTGTGGAACTTTCTAGAATAACTTTCTAGAGGTTTGCATAGTATCTTAATAGGACACAACTGCTATAAAATAGTTTTGAATGATTGATTTGTGATCCACAGAACTTTCTTTTATTTTCCAGTTCTGGATGCAGGCACTAGCAGACAAAGTATCTGGATTAGGCCTTTACTTCATGGATGGTGATGTCTCTGTGTCTTCAGCTGACGGAAGGAGCTGAAGGGCTCCCTCAGATTTTAACCCATTCATGACTTAAAGGCTCTCTCTCTCTCTCTCTCTCTCTCTCTCTCTCTCTCTCTCTCTCTCTCCCCTACCTCCCCCTCTTTCTTCCTTGGTTCTGGGGTTGAATCTAGGGCCTTTTGCATGCTAGGCAGGTATGTGTCCCCAACTTGTCACTGGGAAATTCTAGTGAGGACATTACTATACTGCTGAGCCAGGCCCAACAGTTGGTAAAGACACCAACAGTTAGAGCACAACACATGATCGTTTGGGAGTGAGACAGGAAGATGTAGAAGAAGGTTCCTATTGGGGCAGAAATAAAGATAGCGCACTTGGTATTATGACCAGACCACTGAGAAATTTCTGAAGTTTGTCCTTGATAATGGTTACTCCTCGTCATGAGGGAGATAAACATTCAAAGAACAGAGATTAGAGATTTGAATTTCTAACCTCATCTTGGTTTGCCCCCAAACCCTGTGACATTTAATTATGCCAAATTCTTGTTCCCAAGCTGGTAAAATATAAAGAACACCGGACTAGAGTAAGCACTGGAATTCACATTGGTTTCTAAATCACCAACTTATACATGCTGTTTTAGTTTTAGGTTTTTTTTTTTTAAGATTTATTTTATTTTGTGTGTGTGAGTGTGAACTTGCATGCATATATGTATGTGCACCTCAGGCATGCCACCATGGAGACCAGAAGAGGTTATGGGATCTGCTGGAACTGTAGTTACAGATGGTTGAGAGCCACCATTGTGGGTGCTGGGAATTGATCCAAGCCCTGTCCAATAGCAACAAGTACTCCTAATCAATGAGTCATCTTTCCAGCCCTCTGTGGTGATAACCTTAATTGTCAACTTGACACAAACTAGAGTCACTTTCAGTGAGCGATTGCCTAGATCAGCTTGGTCTGTGAGCATGTCTTTGTGTGTAGGAGGCAATTGGCCCTCACTGCTTTAATTGATTTGGGAAGACTCGGCTTGAAGGTGGGCGGCGTCGTTCTCTGGGTTTGGGTTATGGATTGTATAAGCATAGAAAAGGCAAGCTAATCACTAAGCGTGCATGCCTCTGTCTTAGTGAGAATTTCCATTGCTGTGAAGAGACACCATGACCAAGGCAACTCTTATAAGGGGTAACATTTGGGCTAGCTTACAGTTTCAGAGGTTCAGTCCATTCATGGCAGGAAGCATGGCACCGTCCAGGCAGACATGGTACTGAGAGAGGGGGCAGAGAGTTCTGGCATCTTGATCAGAAGGCAGCTAGGAGAAGACTTACTCTTCTACACTGGATGGAGCTTCAAAGACCACCCCAACAGGGATGTACTTCCTCCAGTGAGGCCGCAGATCCTAACAGTACAACTCCCTATGGGCCAAGCATATTCAGACCACCACACCTTCCTTTTCTCTGCTCCTGAGTGTGGATGTAATGTGAACAGATGTTTTAAGTTCCTGCCACCTTTACTTCCCTGCTGGGATGGACTGTTTCCTGGAATTGTAAGCTGGAATAAATCCTTCTTCCTTTTTTTCTTTTTCATGACTAGAAATTAAACTAGGATAGCTACATAAATTCATATTATTCACTTACATTTCTTTAACTGGCAAATAAGGGGAGTCAGAGACTTGGTATTAATTATGGTTTGAATGAGTGTCCTCACAGAAATACATACATAAAGATTTAGCCTTTAGGGTAGTGTTATTAGAATGTGTTGTGGACTTGAAAGAGTTTTTTTTATTTAAAAAATTTATTGGATATTATTTTATTTACATTTCAATTATTCCCTTTCTGGTTTCCTATCCATAAGCCCCCTAGGCCCTCCCCCTCCCCTTCTTCTATAAGAGTGTTCCCCTCTCCCATTCCCCTACAGTGGGGGCCCAACTTTGGCAAGACCAAATGGCTTCTCCTTTCTTTGGTGCCCAACAAGACCATTCTCTGCTACATATGCAGCTGGAGCCATGGGTCAGTCCATGTGTACTCTTTGGGTAATAGTTTAGTCCCTGGGAGCTCTAGTTGGTTGGCATTGTTGTTCTTATGGGTTGCTGCTAGCATTCGCCTCTGTATTTGACATGCTCTGGCTGTGTCTCTCAGGAGACATCTATATTTGGTTCCTGTCAGCATGCATCTCTTAGCTTCATCAATTTTATCTTGTTTTGGGGCACATGTGAGGAAGCTCTGAATGGCCGTTCCTTCAGTCTCTGCTCCAAACTTTGCCTCCATATTCCTTCCTATGAATATTTCTGTTCCCCCCTTTTAAGAAGGAGTGAAGCATCTACACTTTGGTCATCCTTCTTCTTGAGCTTCATGTGGTCTGTGGATTGTATCTTGGGTAATTTGAGCTTTAGGGCTAATATCCACTTATCAGTGAGTGTATACCATGTGTGTTTTTCTGTGATTGGGTTACCTCACTCAGGATGATAGTTCAATCCATTTGCCTATGATTTTCATGAAGTCATTGTTTTTCATAGCTGACTAGTACTCCATTGTGTAGATGTACCACATTTTCTATATCCATTCCTCTGTTGAAGGGCATCTGGGTTCTTTCCAGCTTCTGGCTATTATAAATAAGTCTTCTGTGAACATAGTAGAGCATGTGTCTTTGTTGTATGTTGTAACATCTTTTGGGTATATGCTCAAGAGAGGTATAGCTGGGTCCTCAGGTAGTACTATGTCCAATTATCTGAGGAACCTTCAGACTGATTTCCAGAATGGTTGTACCAGTCTGCAATCCCACCAACAATGGAGGAATGTTCCTCTTTCTCCACATTCTCACCAGCATCTGTTGTTACCTGAGTTTTTGATCTTAGCCATTCTCACTGGTGTGAGGTGGAATCTCAGAGTTGTTTTGATTTGCATTTCCCTAATGACTAAGGATGTTGAACATTTCTTTAGGTACTTCTCAGCCATTCGGCATTCCTCAGCTGAGAATTCTTTGTTTAGCTCTGGACTCCATTTTCAATGGAGTTATTTGATTCTCTGGAGTCTAACTTCTTGAGTTCTTTGTATATTTTGGATGTTAGCCCTCTATCAGATGTAGGATTGGTAAAGATCCTTGCCCAATCTGTTGGTTGCCGTTTTGTCCTAACCACAGTGTCCTTTGCCTTACAGAAGCTTTGCAGTTTTATGAGATCCCATTTGTCGATTCTTGATCTTAGAGCATAAGCCATTGGTGTTTTGTTCAGGAAAATTTCCCCAGTGCCCATGTGATTGAAGCTCTTCCCCACTTTTTCTTCTATTAGTTTGAGTGTATCTGGTTTGATGTAGAGGTCCTTGATCCACTTGGACTTAAGCTTTGTACAGGGTGATAAGCATGAATTGATCTGTATTCTTCTACATGCTGACCTCCAGTTGAACCAGCACCATTTGTTGAAAATGCTATCTTTTTTCCATTGGATGGTTTTAGCTCCTTTGTCAAAGATCAAGTGACCATAGGTACATGTGTCCATTTCTGGATCTTCAGTTCTTTTCCGCTGATCTTGTCTGTCTCTGTACTTTCTGGGGCTAGAGAGATGGTGTTGTGGTTAAGAGTGCTTGCTGTTCTTTTAGAGGACCTGAGTTTGGTTCTCACTGTTCATGTCTGAGTCATGATTCATGTGAATCATGGTTGATTCACAACCTCTTGTAACTCCAGCTCAAAGGGATCTGATGCCCTTGTCTGGTCTCTATGGACAGGTACACACACACACACACACACACACACACACACACACACACACACGAAAAATAAACATAAGAAGAGGAGACTAATGGGAGGTCTTTAAATCATTGGAGACCTCTCTCTCTCTCTCTCTCTCTCTCTCTCCATATGTAATATGGACTGGAGCTCAGTGTCATTCTCTGGGAGTCAACCACCTTGTATTTGTATTTGAGACAGGATCTTTTGTTGGTTGGAGGCTCTCCAATTGGCTAGGATCTTCCTGTCCCAGTCTCCCCAGTAAAGGGGTTTCAAGCATGCACCACCTCATGCATTTTTACATGGGTTTTCAGGATTAAGCTTAGGTTTTTATGCTTGTGTTTTGCTGACTGAGCAAACGCACCATTTACAAAAATGTACTCTTGAAAGGGCTTGTGGGATTCTGTCTATCTTCTTGTCTCCTTGGGTTGAGACTTTTTGCTCCAATCTTTTCATTGCCATCGAAGACATGATATGTTCATTCAATGAGTAACCCTCACCAAATCTGTGCTGTTATTTCGAGTTCAAACCTACATAACTGTGTGTAACTAAACCCTTTGTGTATATAAAGGTAATTAGCTCAGGCATTACATTGTAGGAGTATAAAGATGGCTAAATGGTGTTTGATCACTTTTGGAGAGGAGCAAAAAGCTTGCTTTGCAGATCTGTGGGTTAGCATTGAACTCGACAGTCTGAAGCCTCCTCTAAAAGTCAGCGAGACAGCTGCACTGATAATTGTTCTCTGCTTGGTGGCAGGATGTGCTGCAGTTTCCTGAGACAGCTATTGGCTCGGGAGAGCCAGCACTCCACCCCGGTGGGGCGCTTCCTTCTTCCGGTGCTCGTGGGATTCCGTCTCCTGATTCTGGTTTCCAGCGGACCTGGCGTTTTCGGCAATGATGAGAACGAATTCATGTGTCATTTAGGGCAGCCAGGATGTAAGACCATTTGTTATGATGTCTTCCGCCCTCTCTCTCCGTTGCGCTTCTGGGCCTTCCAAGTCATCCTGATGGCTGTACCCAGCGCTATTTATGTGGCTTTCACTCTGTATCATGTGATTGGATACTGGGAGGTACCAGGCAGGAACAAGGAGCAAGAGGCCCAGATTTGCAAAGGGGGTCGTTGCAAGGATGTCTCAGGGGCTATGAGCCTCAAGCTTCTCTGGGCCTATGTGGCACACCTTGGGGTGCGGCTGGTCCTTGAGGGAGCAGCTCTAGGAGTTCAGTACCATCTATATGGCTTCAAGATGCCCAGCACTTTTATATGTCGTGAGGATCCTTGTATTGGCAGCACAACCTGTTTCCAGTCTCACCCTTCTGAGAAGACCATCCTCCTCAACACCATGTTTGGGATCAGCGGGGCCTGTCTCTTATTTATTTTCTTGGAGCTTGTGCTTTTGGGTTTAGGGAGGGTTTGGAAGACGTACAGGCACAAACTTCCCCTCTTTAAGAACTTGTCAACCTCAGAGCGCTCTGTAAGACACAAGGACACAACCGATGACTTGTCAGTGGTGGAGACAAAAGAGCCATTTTGAGAAGCAGGTGAGAACCCTACTGACAGTCATCTGTCCCTGCCTCTGATGTCTCTGTGTTGGCAGTCCCCACCCTTGTCCTTTGGGGTGAACAGCTCCCCACGTTATAATGTGTAGATAATCGATCTCCAAGTAGATACATTCTAAAAATTATTTACTTTTTACTTTAAATTGTGTGTGTGTGTGTGTGTGTGTGTGTGAATTCAGGTGCCTGTGGAGGCCAGAGAGAGGTAGCTGTCCAATGTGGGTACTGGGTTCTTTGGTTTCTTTGCAAGAGGAGTATGCACTCTAAATCACTGGAATATCTCTCCAGATCCCAGATGTATTTTTTTTAAAGGGATGAAATGTTTACTTTGGTTCACAGTTTGAGGGCATAGTCTCTCATGGTGGAGAAGGCATTTATATTTATATATGAAACATGTAGCCCTGGCTGGCCTGGAACTTGCTATGTAGATCAGGCTGGCTTTGAACTCATGGAGAACCATCTGCCTCTGGCTCCCAAGTTCTAAGATTAAAAGCACAAGCCACCACGTGTGGCTGAGGCAGCTGTATTTTGATTACCATCCCAGACTGTTTACCAGTACCTATCCCTATCAGTTTCACATCTCTGTGTAGTAGACCATGATCTGTGCACTCTCTGCCCTTTCCTGTCTTCAGCTTCTGCTTGGTTTCTACTTTGCAGAGTTATAAGTTTGCCTGTAGAAAACTCTGGAACCTGATCTTCTTCAATACATCCAGTGTTTTGGCTGGGGAGATGGTACAGTGGGTAAAGACTCTTGTCATGAAGCCTCATGATCTGAGATTGATCTCCAGAACCCACAGGGAGAAGGGAGAAAAACCAGCTCCCACAGGATGTCCACATACATGCTTTGGAGAGCATACACACACTGTACACACACACACACACACACACACACACACACACACACACGTTAATAATAAATAAAATAATAAAATCTCAGAAAACAAATAGCAAAACCTCCTGCATCAATTATCTGTCACTTCTAACTTATCTATCCTTTTCTCCACTAAATATAGGCAAATACCAACCTAGTTTCTGTTCTAATGGATTATCTATCTTAATCTGTGATTTTTTATAGAGGTGGAATCATGCAATATACCTGTTAATCACTTGTATATCTTTATGAAAATGACCATGTTTTTGTGCCAATTAAAATCAGGTAATTTTTTTTTTTTTGGCATTGTAAAAACTCTTTATTTGGGAGCTGGAGAAATGGCTCAGTGGCTAAGAGCACTGACTGCTCTTACAAAGGTCCTGAGTTCAATTCCCAGCAACCACATGGTGGCTCACAACCATCTGTAATGAGATCTGATGCCCTCTTCTGGTGTGTCTGAACACAGCAACAGTGTACTCATAACATAAAAGAATTAATACATTTAAAAATATTTAAAAAACCTCTTTATATATTATAATTGTTAGGTACTTATCAAGTGACTCCTTTCAAAATAGTCTCTTCTATACCATGGGTCATCTTCATTTTTTTCTGAGTAGCATTTCTTTAATTCTTTACATGTTTACAGTGTACTTTGATCATGTCTACCCCCATATTCCTATCTAACTGCTCTTGGGTCTCCTGTCATGCCCCTGTGCCATGTCCTCTTTTCTTTATAACCCACTGAGAACAAAGTCAGGGCTACTCAAATGTGCATGGTGTGAAGCCATCTACTGGACCATGGTCAGTCTACTTGATGCCATACCTCTGAAGAAGATGGCGTCTTCCTCTCCCAACATCGATCAACTGCTAACAGTTCCTCAGCTGTGGGCCGTCCCTCACTCATTCATGCTGTAATGCGGATGTCTTGAGCTTGTGCAGGCAACCACTACTTCTGTGAGTTTATGAGTGCAACTCCCTGCCATGTTTAGAAGCTTCTGTTTCATAGCAGATCTCCCAGAGATCTGGCTTTTACTTTTGGCTCTTACCATATGGTTGCTGGGAATTGAACTCAGGACCTTCGGAAGAGCAGTCAGTGCTCTTAGCCACTGAACCATTTCTCCAGCCCCCAAATAAAGAGTTTTTACAATGCCAAAATTTTACTTTCTCATTTCCCTATCTTTTCTAATGTTCCCTTGAGCTTTGGGGGCAAGAGTGTGATATAGATCTCTCATTTGGGACTGAATACTCTATAGACAACTTTTCCCACATTTTGACAAATTGTGAGTCTGTATATTGGCCACTGTATACTGTAAAACGAAATTTCTGTGGTCTGTGCTGAAAACTGACCTAATCTGTATCAAGAAGCATTTAGAAGACAGTTTGATACTATGTCAATTTAGCAAACTAATAATAATAAACTTTTCTTTAGGGCCTTTGAGCTCCCCAGGATGGGTTCTTGGCCAGATTTGTAGTACCAGGCATGGGTTTCCTCCTGTGGAGTGGATCCTCAATCTAATCAGAAAGCAGTTGGTTACTCCTGTAACATCTAAACCACTGTTGCACCCATGGGTGTGTCTTGTGAGGCTGGTTTTTGTAACTCAACAGATCAGAAAGAGTTTTGATGACTAGGAAGGCTAGCCAGGAGGGAGTTGGCAATATTTTTTTGATGTACAAGACCTTTTCATTTTTTTTTTGGTTCTTTTTTTTCGGAGCTGGGGACCGAAAGACCTTTTCATTTTGATGAAATATAATTACTTCTTTTTCTTTTGGTGTTTGTGATTTTGGTGCTACATTTAAGTGACCATTGTTTGACACAAAACTATGAATTTACACTTTGTGTTTCCATCTAAGAATTGCATACCTTTAACTTACGTTTATGTCTCTGATCTTTTATGGAGTGGGGAAAAAAGACAAAGGATGACATTATCTTTCTTGTTGGAAATAGTGTAAATGAGCAAAATATTTGATTGGCAGAACTGACTCTTAAAAGTAAATGCAAAAGAAAAAGGCATTCGTCTTCATGTACATGGTCTTATTTTAGTTTGTTATACAGTGTTTAGTTGATGTCCCTGGGAGGACTGCTTTTTTCTGAGTGGAGATGGAGGCGGTGTGTGGGGAGCAGGGAGGTGTTGGGAAGAGATTGCCGGGGAGAGAGGAAGCAAAACTGCAGTCAGGATGTAAAATATGAGAGAAGAATAAAAATAATTTTGAATTAAAAACAAACAAACAAACACCCAATCCCTGAAATGTAAATAAACTTAGATGGTTACACTAAAAAAAAAATAAAGAATGTAAATGTCCTTCAAAAGGATTGGGGAAAATGCATATACAGTGGAATATTGCTCAGTCTCAAAAAATGAGAGAAAAGAGTAGAAAAGAAAAAATAGGGGATTCTGTAATATCATGGAGGACCCTGGAAAGTATATGTTATGTGAAATAATCACAAGAAAGTATATGTTATGTGAAATAAGACACAAGAGCAGATGTGACGGTAAACACATAACATGTAGAACACTGAAAATTCAAGCTCATGGAAAGAAAGAATAGAATGTTTATTACCTGAGACTGGACCATGGAAGGATTGGGGAAATGTTAGTCAAATGGCACAAAATTCCAGTGAAACAAGAAGAAAAAGTTCACAAGCTCTATTGTAGACCATAGAGACCAAAGTTA
The DNA here is from genome assembly GCF_021556685.1 of Rattus norvegicus. Classification (NCBI taxonomy): domain Eukaryota; kingdom Metazoa; phylum Chordata; class Mammalia; order Rodentia; family Muridae; genus Rattus; species Rattus norvegicus. The sequence continues at coordinate 23,603,732 of NC_141545.1, read as the reverse complement.
TGGTGTTGAGTTTTGTTAGGTGTTCTTGCCAAAAAAAAAAAAAGTAAATTAGGTTAATAGATTAAGTAGGTTTGTTCCACCACCCTACATGTGTACCCACATCAAAACATCGTGTTGTATATGCTAAATATTTACTTGTCAGTTAAAAAAGTTCAATTAGGACAATTGTGTCTTTTTTTAATACAATGAAATAGATACATTTTTAAAATAAAGAAATGCATTTGTAAGTAAAATCAAAAGCTAAATGCTTACAGATGACCAATATTTCCGTAAGTGTTGGTGACCTACTGTTTCAGTTACTTTTCTGTTGCTGAGATAAAACACTGGCCTGAATGGGAGAAGATGCATCTGGACCTGCAGAAATAGATATGCCAGTGTTAGGTGATATCGGGGGTAGGGCACCTTCTCAGAGGAGAATGGGACGGGGTATGGGGGACCGATTCTGTGAGGGGGGACCAGGAGAGGGCAGCATTTGGGAAGTAAATAAATAAACTACCATGACCAGGCAATTCGTTAAGTGTTTTATCTAGGACTCAGAGTTCCAGAGGGTTGGAGTCCATAACCATCTCCAGATTGTGCTGTGCTTAACTATGCCTAAAATAAACCACTCAGGATCAGACTCTTGGAGTTTGAGCCATTACCTACTGAGCCATGTTGAACTGAACTGCCCTTTTGCCTTCTACCCATAACTTCTCTGCAAGTTCATTAAGGCGTTGGTTTGGCTCAACATTTTCCTGGTAATAATTAATCAATCCTGTGTGCACAATAAAGCACAAAGTAAGCTAAATGAAGATGGGATGTGACTACATTGAAACTCTCTGTAAAGTGTATGTGATGACGTCCATAAAAATCGGTTGTAAACAACAGCATCAACTGAAGAAATAAGTTTCATAAATATGAGAAACAAAGTTGTAAGAACAAGGTTCTGGGAATATGGAAACAAGGTTTTGGTGGTCAGAGTGACCAGGCTTAAGTTGAGACCAGCCAAAACAAACAAAGCTGTTCTTGGAAAAAGACCCCCCTACCCCTCCCTGTGATAAATTCCGAGAAAAACCGCCAGATGTGTCAGCCTGACCTTATCTGACCACCCAGCTCCCCCCACCCTTTCTCAGGGACTTTCTGAGGCCAGGTGCAGAGCAGGATGAGGAAATCGGCTAATTAAGCCAAAAACAGCCCCTTGAGTGAACCAACCAATGCCTGATGAGATCCTTTGTCCTGTGTTCCACTAATCAGAGTATAAGCCAGCTAACTCTGTTGCTGAGGTCTGACCTCTGTAAAGTACAAAAGACGTGTGCTTTTTGAGTTCGAGGTTGCCTCTCCCTGTGAGGATGAGCAACCCCATGCGCATGGATCAATAAACCTCTTACCATTGCATCGGTCTGTTGTCATATTGTGTTCTGTGGGTTGCACTCCTGAGCTAAGACCACTTTCGGGTCTTACAACACAACCAACCAGACCCCACCAGAGCTCCCAGGGACTAAACCAACCGATGAGTGCGCGTGGAGGGACCCATGACTCCAGCCACATATATAGTGGAAGATGGCATTGTCCAGTATCAATGGGGAAAAAAAGCCCTTGGTCTTGTGAAGGCTCGTTTCCTCAATGTTGGCGAATGCCAGGGTGTTGAGATGGGAGTGGGTGGGTGGGGGTGGGAGTGTCCTCATTGAGGCAGGGGTAGGGGGTAGGGGATAAGGGAGAGGAAAGAAGGGGGATAACATTTGAAATGTAAATACATAAAATATCCAAGAAAAATAAAATAAAAAATTGGTTCTATAGATTGAGTGAGCTTAAGGACTGGAGGAGAGTTCAGTGTTGTCTCTGGGTGCAGATCACCAAAGCTATCAAAGGTCACCAGATTAGCAAGCATGACTGCTCCCAGCCTTCTGGGAGGATAAATTACATTCTTTCCTTTGAAAGAACAGCCCTGTGTTCTTAACATTCCAGCCCCTCCAATCCCTGTGCTTATCTGTGAGCACAGAGTTCTCTGTGCCCCTACACATACCAAGGGAGGCAGTTCCTTATGATAAATCTCATGTAGGTGTTAGCATGCAAATTATAGAGACATCTTATTAGTTCTGTTTCTTTGGAGACCCATAGACTACTAAATTCATTGATTATATTAATAGCCAGAAATAAGGCACGTGGAATTTAATGTATTCACAAGTAAAGTCCTCGACAGCAACAGCTTTCTTAATCATTAGGGAATGACTTTATTCCTTGCTTTTAAATCCACTTTGAGGCTTCTGAGTAAGATGGTAGTGTAGAAGGTCGTTCCAGGGGACCCAGTAAAGGAAGGGTCAGAACAAGAAAAAATAAACTTTAATCCAGCAGAGAGAAACATCAGAAACTTACAAAGGTAGCATTAGAATATGTGAAAATTCCAGAAAAAAATGACGTAGTGTGATACATTGATAGGTAACCCATGGGCTGGTGATACAAGGGCTTATGCTTAGTGGTTAAGAGTGTTTGCTATTCTTGCAGAGTGCCAGAGTTGGAAGGCTCTCAACTGCTGTAACTCTAGTTCTGGGAATTTGACAACCTCTTCTGGCCTCTGTGATCACTCAGCTTGTATGCACAACATACCCACACTCAGGGTGATTAATACACAGATATTCTCTTCAGTTTTCTGTGCAGTGACTACTTCTCACAACTGTGATACATCAGGAGGCACTCCCATTTCCAAGCCCCAGCTAGAACAACCGTTAACTCAGTGGGTAGGATCTGATGAGTTAGAGAACCTGCCCAGACTGTGGAAAGCTAAGTGTGGCCAGCAGAGGTCACTGACATGCAAAGAAGAAAAGCTACTAAAGTGAAGGGAGTTCTTGTGGGACACAGCATTCTGTGGAAGGCAGCATGTGTCCAACACAGACTCAGTAGCATCATTAAACTGGAGGGAAGGCAAGATTCCACACGTCACCAGACCCTCTCCTTCATCCCATGCATGTAAGTAAGCCAGGACTATACAGAGAAACCCTATCCTGAAAAACCAACCAATCAATCAACCAACCAACCAACCAACCAACCAACCAACCAACCAACCAACCAACCAACCAAAGAAACAAAAACAAGTTCTTTTGGGTGTGTGACTGAAGAACACACTTAAGAGATGCTTGCTTATCCTTGTCTATGGCTGCACTATTACTGGGAAATGGTACCATCCTATATGGCCATCAACAGATGAGTTGCTAAATGCAATCCTTATGTAGAATGGATTTTATTTAACTGCACAGAAGATGAATTCATGGTACTAGTAGAAAATGTACGCACCCAGCAGTCAGTGTGTCCAGCAAAATAACTCGGATTCAGAAACACAAATTCCGCACCTTCTTGGGATGCTTCTTTTTGTTTTCATGGCTGTGGATAAAATCTAGGCTTCTAGAACACCAGGCAGATGCTTTATTGCCGAACTGTGCCGCAGATCATTGTAGAGTGATTATCGTGATCTCTCAAGTCCTATTAGGGAAAGAACTGCATGTTTTTTAAAGATTCCACAAATGCTGAACAGTAATGCAGAGCTTGGAATAGAACAGATACTCATCAAGTGTTGGTCCAATAAACAAGTGAGTGATACAGATGAAATATCTGCCTCAGCTAGAGAGATACTATATTCTTGCCTGAAGAAGAGCAACAGATCAAAGAATTAAAAGTTATTGAATACGCTTTCCAACTTGGGCCCGGCAGAATGGCTCCCGCAAAGAAGGGTGGCGAGAAGAAGGGCCGTTCTGCCATCAACGAGGTGGTGACCCGAGAATACACCATCAACATTCACAAGCGCATCCATGGAGTGGGCTTCAAGAAGCGTGCTCCTCGGGCACTCAAAGAAATTCGGAAATTTGCCATGAAGGAGATGGGAACTCCAGATGTGCGCATAGACACCAGGCTCAATAAAGCCGTCTGGGCCAAAGGAATAAGGAATGTTCCGTACCGCATCCGAGTACGTTTGTCCAGAAAGCGTAATGAGGATGAGGATTCACCAAACAAGCTCTACACACTGGTAACTTACGTGCCTGTTACCACATTCAAAAATCTACAGACGGTCAATGTGGATGAGAACTAACTGCTGAATGTCAAATAAAGTTACAGAACTGCCAAAAAAAAAAGTTATTGAATAAGCTGGATGGCAATGTCACACACCTTTAATTCTAGCACTCAGGAGGCAGAGGCAGGTGAATCTTTGAGTTTGAGGCCAATCTGGTCTACAGAGTGAGTTCCAGGATAGCCATGGCTACACAGAGAAACCATCTTGAGAAAACAAACAAACAAACACACAAAATAAGAAATTCTTCAAAGAAAGTGATGATGCATTTAATCTATTTGAAGAATAAGTGACAAATATGGGGCCAATCCACTTATTTAATATCCAAATAATGATAGAGTAACAACATATTTTTAAAACCAAATTTAATTATGTGTATGAGTGTGTATGTGGGTTTTTTTAAATTAATTTTTAAAAATGTATTCTCTTTACATCTTGCTCACGGCCCCTCTCCAAGTCACAATCCATCCCACAGTCTCTATTCTTCTCTGAGCAGGTGGGGCACTCCCTGGGTATCCCCCCACTCTGGCACTTCAAGTCTCTTTGGGGCTAGGCTCTTTCTCTCCCACTGAGGCCAGACAAAGCATCCCAGCTAGAAGAACATATTCTGTGTACAGGCATCAGTTTTTGGGTTAGCCCCACTTCAGTTGTTCGGGACCCACATGAAGGTCAAGCTGCACATCTGCTACATATGAGCAGGAGGCTTAGGTCCAACCTGTGTTTGTTCTTTGGTTGGTGGTTCAGACTTGCGAGCCCTAAGGGTCCAGGCTAGTTGACACTATTTGTCTTCCTGTGGATTCCTATCCCTTTTGAGCTGCAATCCTTCCTCCTATTCTTTCATAACAGTCCCTAAGCTCCATCCATTGTTTTCCTGTGGGCATCTGCATCTGTCTGAGTCAGCTGCTGGAAGGATATTCTCAGAGGACAGCCATGCTAGACTTCCGTCTGCAAGCATAACAGAGTATCATTAATAGTGTCAGTGACTAGTGTTTGTCCATGGGATGAGTCTCAATTATTGGTTGGCCATTCGCTCAGTCTCTGCTCCATTCCTGCAGCTGCATTACTTGTAGACAGGATAAATTTGGTGTTGAGAGTTTTGTGGGTGGGTGGTGAAGGGATTTAATATTTACTTGTTTTACCTCTAGACAATGGATCATAACATGTATCCTATACAATTGGAATATAATTAAAAGTGAGGGTGGAAATGACTTGTGTCCACTCTATGACTCCTTTTTCTACAATAGAAGTGCCAGAGAAACTCTCAAGATGGTTCATGAGGTGAGAGAGACTAGTTCTCTATCAGATTGTTTTTAAAGGATCGAATGCAAAGTTACAAGAAAGGCCTGTAGTTAAAAATGAAAAGCAAGTCCGAGATTCAGGAATTGTTTGTGTAGTTAATTGGCCCTCAGAGAGAATATTCCTCTATTATCAACAAAGTACACATCCCCAAAATGTATCATTCCCGACTCCAACAGACCAATTTTGAGTAAGATCTTTAGGGGTGTTTATCTCTGTGTGGGACATAAATTAATTGGTGTCTTGGGTGATATCTCCCAGAAGAGATCCAAGGTGTGTCATTTGGTGAATATCCCTTTGCCATTTACCCAATATCTCTTTGTCACAGCTGCAATCATAGGTCCTTCAGGACAAGGAACATTTCATCTCTCACAGATGGTGTTCCCTCTTCCCTTGTACTTGGCTCATGTCAGGCCAACTCTGTTTTGATTACCATTGAGGAAACAATTGTTAGTCATGAAGGGGATCCCTGACAGTAAAATAAAAAGTACAATTTTTTGTTCCATGAGAATGAGTACAGAACAATGAAGGTTAACCACGACCAGCAGAAAATATGAATAAAACTGAAGGAAAGGCCATCCAGAGACTGCTGCACCTAGGGATCCATCTCATCTGCAGACACCAAACCCAGACACTATTGCTGATGCCAAGAAGTACTTACTGACAGGAGACTGGTATACCTGTCTCCTGACAGGCTCTGCCAGAGCTGGACCAATACAGATGCAAATGTACACAGTCCAACATTAGACTGAGTGCAAAGTTCCCAATAGAGGAGTTAGAGAAAGGACCAAAGGAGCGGAAGGGATTTGCAACCCACAGGAAGAACAACAATATCAACCAATCAGACTCCACAAAACTCCCAGGGTCTAAACCACCAACCAAAGAGTACACAGGGGACCCATGGCTCCAGCAGGATATGTAGCAGAGGGTTGCCTTGTCAGGTATCACTGGGAGGGGAGGCTCTTGGTCATGTGGGACTTGATGTCCCAGGGTAGGGGAATGCTAGGTTGCTGATGAGTGAGCAAGTGGGGGAGCACCTTCATAGAGGTAGAGGAGTGGGGAGGGGATGGGCGCTTTTGGAGGGGAAACTGGGAAAGGGGAAAACATTTGAAATGTAAATAAGTAAAATAACCAATAAAAATGAAAAAAAAATTCCTTTGACTTTGGAAACTGATGATCAATCTGATATTATGTCAAGCATCTGCCATAGTAAGGGTTTTACCGCTGAGAACAGACACCTTGACCAAGGCAACTCTTACAAAGGTCAACATTTAGTTGGGGCTGGCTTACAGGCTCAGAAGTTCAGTCCATTAACGTCAAGGCGGGAACATAGCAGCGTCCAGGCACACATGAGGCTGGAGGAGCTGAGAGTTCTATATCTTCAACCAAAGGCAGACAGGAGAAGGCTAGCTTTCAGACAGCTAGGAGGAGGGTTTCTAAAGCCTATCCCCACAGTGACACATTTTCTCCAACAAGGCCACACCTACTCCAACAAGGCCACACCTACTCCAACAAGGCCACACCTACTCCAACAAGGCCACACCTACTCCAACAAGGCCACACCTCCTAATACTGCTACTTCCTGGGACAAGCATATTCAAACCACCACAGCATCTCAATAAAGAAATAGTAAAAAGAAGTCCTGTTGGATAGGCTAAGAAATTGGGGTGGGAAGGTGTATGAGATGCATGTTTAAAACCAGAGGCAACATCTGGACGCTTCCAAGACTAACTTAGAGGTGAAAGCAGTTCAGCTGTAGAATCTGCATTACTGTGGGCTGAGAGGGCTCAGAATCTGAGCAGGGATGGTGAAATTTCATGGAGTCACATGTCCTGTTGGTCCTGGAAGGCTGTGGCTCACGTAATTGTTGCAATGATGACTGTGTTTCTATTCCATTCCAATAGCAAATGGAAATTTCCTGGGTTGAAGAAGGAAGTCTGATTAACACCTCAGATGAGGCGTGTTGGTATGATCAATAGGCAATGGGCATGCCTGTGAGGAACCTCTGTCCTTTTCCACTTACATGCTTCTTCTGCCTACCAGTACCTGCAGAAGAAATTCCAGCGAAGATAATATTGGGGCTTGAAGCATCCTGGAAAGCATTGCTAGCTAATTGTCAGCTTATGGTTTAAGTCAAAGGGTGACGTTTGGTCAGAATCCAAAGAAGGCTGTCCAAGAAGAAAGGGAAAAGGTTACTTGTGGGTTACAAACAGGGATGGAAATTTATTCAGAAAGTTTCCTAAGGTAGGAAGAGAGACAAGAGGGAGATGAAGAAAAATCTCTGCTGTGGAGATTTATAGAGTTGCACACAGGTGAAGGGCTGGAGGTCTGTGTATAAACTGATTCAAAAGATTATGTGTCGATACCTTGGCTCGATAAAGGTGGGGAAAGAGGGTTTCATTTTTTCTTTATTTACCCCTCCTGCGTGTGTGTGAGAAAGAGAAAGAGAGAGGGGGGGAGTAAGGGGGAGGGGGAGGGGAATGAGGAGGGAGAAGGAGAGGGAGATCGAGAGGGAGAGGGAGAGGGAGAGGGAGAAAGACAAGGACAGGGAGAGACTTATTCTGTAGTCCTGGAACTCAGTGTGTAGGACCAGATTTCTAATCATAGAAGTCTGCCTGCCTCTGCCTCAGAAGTGAGGAATTAAAGGCCTGTGCCACCACATCTGGATGCTGTGATTGTGATTGCAATGTGAGAACTTTCCATTATCGTCTGTCTCTTTCATCCCCAGCCCTGCCCTTTCAGGATGTTTCCTGAGTCTTAGAAGGAGTGGCATTAATGTTCTCTTTAGGGGTGAGCGCTGGACTATCATTCATTCTCAGCCTTTTTGAGCAGCCAGGAGTCTCTGCATTCACTGCCATTGGTTGCAAAAATGTCTTTGATTAAGGTGGAGAGTAATGTATCTCTATGTCTACAAATGTAAATATTTAGAAGGCAGTTTGGGGCCAGAAACTCTATTTGATTGCTTTTGCTCTTTTATATCCAGTTTCTTTTTTCCCATCATTATTTCTTCTTTACATTTCAATTGTTATTCCCTTTCCTGGTTTCCAGGCCAACATCCCCCTAACCCTAACCCCTCTCCTTCCCATTCTCTATAGGTGTTCGCCTCCCCATCCTCCCCCCAGTATTGCCCTCCCCCCAAGAATCCCTATCACTGGGGATCCAGACTTGGCAGGACCAAGGGCTTCCCCTTCCACTGGTGCCCTTACTAGGCTATTCATTGCTACCGATGCAGTTGGAGCCCAGGGTGAGTCCATGTATAGTCTTTGGGTAGTGGCTTAGTCCCTGGAAGCTCTGGTTGGTTGGCATTGTTGTTCATATGGAGTCTCAAGCCCCTTCAAGCTCTTCCAGTCCTTTCTCTGATTCCTTCAATGAGGGTCCCGTTCTCAGTTCGTGGTTTGCTGTTGGCATTCGCCTCTGTATTTGCCGTATTCTGGCTGTGTCTCTCAGGAGAGATCTACATCCGGTCCCCGTCAACCTGCACTTCTTTACTTCATTCATCTTATCTAGTTTGGTGGCTGTATATGTATGAGCCCATTCACAGGCTCTGGATGGGTGTTCCTTCAACATCTATTCTAAACTTTGCCTCCATATCATCTCCTCAGGGGATTCTTGTTGCCCTTTTAAAGAAGGGGTGAAGCATCCGCATTTTGGTCATCCTTCTTGAGTTTCATGTGTTCTGTGCATCTAGGGTAATTCAAGCATTTGGGCTAATAGCCACTTATCAATGAGTGCATACCATGTGGTTTTTCCGTGATTGGGTTACCTCACCCAGGATGATATTTTCCAGTTCCAACCATTTGCCTATGAATTTCATAAAGTCATTGTTTTTGATAACTGAGTAGTAATATTCCATTGTGTACATGTGCCACATTTTCTGTATCCATTCCTCTGTTGAAGGGCATCTAGGTTCACTCCAGCTTCTGGGTATTATAAATAAGGCTGCTATGAACATAGTGGAGCATGTGTGTTTGTTATATGTTGGAGCATCTTTTGGGTATATGCCCAAAAGAGGTATAGCTGGGTCCTTAGGTAGTGCAATGTCCAATTTTCTGAGGAACCTCCAGAATGATTTCCAGAATGGCTGTACCAGTCTGCAATCCCACCAACAATGGAGGAGTGTTCCTCTTTCTCCACATCCTCACCAGCATCTGCTGTCGCCAGAGTTTTTGATCTTAGCCATTCTCACTGGTGTGAGGTGAAGTCTCAAGGTTGTTTTGATTTGCATTTCCCTTATGACTAAAGATGTTGAACATTTCTTTAGGTGTTTCTCAGCCATTCGGCATTACTCAGCTGTGAATTCTTTGTTTAGTTCTGAACCCCACTTTTTAATAGGGTTATTTGTCTCCCTGCCATTTAACTTCTTGAGTTCTTTGTATATTTTGGATATAAGCCCTCTATCAGTTGTAGGATTGGTAAAGATCTTTACCCAATCTGTTAGTTGCTGTTTTGTCCTAACAACAGTGTCCTTTGCCTTACAGAAGCTTTGTAGTTTTATGAGATCCCATTTGTTGATTCTTGATCTTAGAGCATAAACAATTGGTGTTTTGTTCAGGAAATTTTCTCCAGTGCCCATGTGTTCGAGATTCTTCCCCACTTTTTCTTCTATTTGTTTGAGTGTATCTCAAACAAATTTGTTTGATGTGGAGGTCAATGATCCACTTGGACTTAAGCTTTGTACAGGGTGATAAGAATGGATCAATTTGCACTCTTGTACATTATGACCTCCAGTTGAACCAGCACCATTTGTTGAAAATGCTATCTTTTTTCCATTGGATGATTTTGGCTCCTTTATCAAAAATCAAGTGACCATAGGTGTGTGGGTTCATTTCTGGGTCTTCAATTCTATTCCATTTGTCTAGCTGCCTGTCTATGTACCAATACCAGGCAGTTTTTATCACTATTGCTCTGTAATACTGCTTGAGTTGAGGAATAGTGATTTCCCCCCCGAAGTCCTTTTATTGTTGAGGACAGTTTTAGCTATCCTGGGTTTTTTGTTATTCCAGATGAATTTGCAAATTGTTCTGTCTAACTCTCTGAAGAATTGGATTGGTATTTTGATGGGGATTGCATTGAAAGTGTAGACCGCTTTTGGTAAAATGGCCATTTTTACTATATTAATCCTGCCAATCCATGAGCATGGGAGATCTTTCCATCTTCTGAGGTCTTCTTAAATTTCTTTCTTCAGAGGCTTGAAGTTTTTATTGTACAGATCTTTTACTTGCTTGGTTAAAGTCACACCAAGGTATTTTATAATATTTGGGAGTATTATGAAAGGTGTCGTTTCCTTAATTTCTTTCTTGGCTTGTTTCTCTTTTGTGTAGAGGAAGGCTACTGATTTATTTGAGTTAATTTTATACCCAGTCACTTTGCTGAAGTTGTTTATCAGCTTTAGTAGTTCTCTGGTGGAACTTTTGGGATCACTTAAATATACTATCATGTCATCTGCAAATAGTGATATTTTTGACTTCTTCTTTTCTGATCTGTATCCCCTTGATCTCCTTTTGTTGTCTGATTGCTCTGGCTAGAACTTCAAGAACTATATTGAATAAGTAGGGAGACAGTGGGCAGCCTTGTCTAGTCTCTGATTTTAGTGGGATTGCTTCAAGTTTCTCTCCATTTAGTTTAATGTTAGCCACTGGTTTGCTGTATATGGCTTTTACTATGTTTAGGTATGGGCCTTGAATTCCTATTCTTTCCAGGACTTTTATCATGACTGGGTGTTGAATTTTGTCAAATGCTCTCTCAGCATCTAATGAAATGATCATGTGGTTTTGTTCTCTCAGTTTGTTTATACAGTGGATTACATTGATGGTTTTCTGTATATTGAACCATCCCTGCATACCTGGGATGAAGCCTACTTGATCATGATGGATGATTGTTTTGATGTGTTCTTGCAATTGGTTTGCAAGAATTTTATTGAGTATTTTTGCGTCGATATTCATAAGGGAAATTGGTCTGAAGTTCTCTTTCTTTGTTGGGTCTTTGTGTGGTTTAGGTATAAGAGTAATTTTGGCTTCATAGAAGGAATTTGGTAGTACCCTGTCTGTTTCAATTTTGTGGAATAGTTTGGATAGTATTGGTAGGATTTGGACCTGGGCCCTTTTTGGTTGGGAGACTTTTAATGACTGCTTCTATTTATTCAGGAGTTATGGGGTTGTTTAAATGGTCTATCTGTTCCTGATTTAACTTGGGTACCTGGTATCTGTCTAGGAAATTGACCATTTCCTCCAGATTTTCAAGTTTCATTGAATATAGTCTTTTGTAATAGGATCTGATCATTTTTTGAATTTCCTCTGATTCTGTTGTTATGTCTCCCTTTTCATTTCTGATTTTATTAATTTGGACACACTCTCTTTGTCCTCTGGTTAGTCTGGCTAAGGGTTTTGGTTCTGTTGATTCTTTGTATAGTCCTTTTTGTTTCTACTTGGTTGATTTCAGCTCTGAGTTTGATTATTTCCTGCCTTCAACTCCTCCTGGGTGTGTTTGCTTCTTTTTGTTCTAGAGCTTTTAGGTGTGCTGTCAAACTGTTGATGTATGCTCTCCCCTGTTTCTTTCTGCAGGCACTCAGAGCTATGGGTTTTCCTCTTAGCACAGCTTTCATTGTGTCTCATAAGTTTGGGTATGTTGTACCTTCATTTTCATTAAATTCTAAGAAGTCTTTAATTTCTTTCTTTATTTCTTTTTTGACCAGGTTATCATTGAGTAGAGCATTGTTCAACTTACATGTGTATGTGGGTGTTCATTCCTTATTGTTATTGAAGACCAGCTTTAGCCTGTTGTGGTCTGATAGGACGAATGGGATCATTTCCATCTTTCTGTATCTGTTGAGGCCTGTTTTGTGCCCAATTATATGGTCAATTTTGGAGAAAGTATCATGAGGTGGTGAGAAGGTATATCCTTTTGTTTTAGGATAGAATGTTCTATAAATATTTGTCAAGTCCATTTGGTTCATAACTTCTGTTAGTCTGTCTACGTCTCTGTTTAATTTCTGTTTCCATGATCTGTTCATTGATGAGAGTGGGGTGTTGACATCTCCTACTATTATCATGTGAGGTGCAATGTGTGCTTTAAGCTTTAGTAAGGTTTCTTTTATGTATGTAGGTCCCCTTGTATTTGGAGCATAGATATTTAAGATTGAGAGTTCATCTTGGTGGATTTTTCCTTTGATGAATATGATGTGTCCTTCTTTATCTTTTTTGATGACTTTTGGTTGAAAATTAATTTTATTCGATATTAGAGTGGCTACTCCAGCTTCCTTCTTCAGACCATTTGCTTGGAAAATTGTTTTCCAGCCTTTTACTCTGAGGTAGTGTCTGTCTTTGTCTCTGAGGTGTGTTTCCTGTAGGCATCAAAATGTTGGGTCCTCATTGCATATCCAGTTTGTTAATCTGTGTCTTTTTATTGGGGAATTGAGTCCATTGATGTTGAGAGATATTAAGGAATAGTGATTGTTGCTTCCTTTTATCTTCGTATTTGGAGGTGAGATTATGTTTGTGTGCTTCTCTTTTCTTTGTTTTGTTGCAAAACGATTAGTTTCTCGCCTTTTCTAGTGTGTAGCTTGCCTCCTTGTGTTGGGCTTTACCATTTATTATCCTTTGTAGGCCTCGATTTGCAGAAAGATATTGTGTGAATTTGGTTTGTCATGGAATGTCTTGGTTTCTCCATCTATGTTAATTGAGAGTTTTGCAGGATACAGTAACCTGGGCTGGCATTTGTGTTCTCTTAGGGTCTGTATGACATCTGCCCAGGATCTTTTTGCTTTCATAGTCTCTACTGAGATATCTGGTGTAATTCTGAT
>NC_141545.1:21788102-21790602 GCF_021556685.1 Rattus norvegicus | reverse complement strand
AGCCCGTGGAGCGAGGCTTCTGTGCCCCTTTCCAGCCTGGAGTTGCACCCTAGCTTCCTACTGGCTCTATGCTGGATCTTCTCGCTCTTTTGAAGGGAGGACTGGTGGATGGGTGGGTGAATGGACGGGTAGGTAAATGGGTGGATGGGTGCAGGAGGTGGGTGGGTAGGTGGCTAGGTAGGTGGGTAAACGAATGTGTGGATGAATGGACAGATGGGTGGATGGATGAGAGGGTGGAAGGATAGTTGGTAGACAAATGAGTCCTTTTACCCACAAATAATCAGAATTAAATCTTAATCAGCCTGAACAGAGGTCCCTAAATTCTCTCTAAGTTTGCCTGGGAAGGTTTCCCTTGGCTCCTCAGTCCCTCCTGTGCCGGAATACCAGTGATCTCCACCCATCAGAGCCTCCTACCCTGGAATATTGCTGGGTAGGCGGCTCTTGGGCACAGGAGCGCAGCGCACAGCCCGCCTGCTGGACTGCATCCCGTGAGCCAGTCAGAGTGCAATTCCCGCCAGGGGGCGCTGCTTCCCTCCCAGGCCGCCGGGCCGCTCGCTGCAAACCGATGCTGTTTAATTAACGTGCAAATTGAGTAGATTAAATGACTCTAAATAATTAGCCGCAGATCCTATAAACAGGATAACATATTTAATTAAGCAGCGATATAGATTTTGGAAACTGTTAATGTATTTTGAGAATGGCTGCTTAGATCTAACACTTTCCCCTCTAACTTCAAACATGTAACTACAGCCCTCCCAACGTGGATAAATATCTGGTAACAAGACTTTGCCTGTTAACTCCAACTAACAGAAATGAGGGCTCAACGGGAACTTTCTCGGGCCTTGGCTTCGGCGCCGCTTGGAACTGTGATACCCTGTGCCAACCGGGGTCTGTTTAGCATTGCTGTGGTGGGTACAGCGTGGCCTGGTCCTTGACAGAGGGGGTACGATGTCGCAGGGGGGTGAGGACACAAGAAGGTAAGTGGAAAAAAAATACAATCCAATTTCATTATATCAATCACATTTAATTGGCAATTTGTACGAGCAATGACCGGGCTGGCTTTAGGTAAAACTATTAGGCGACAGGCGGGTGTGCTACTAAAATTCTTGGTTAGTTAATTAGTGTCTGAACTGCGGAGGGAAAGGATCCTAGATTTACTCTCTACAAAGAGAGAGCAGCCCAGACAATTCATTAGGCAGGCGGCTTGTAAATTAGAGCTAAGTTAACCTGATTTCCCTTAATTAAAACATCTTTTCTCGTTTACGATGTGGATATAAGTAGATCTCCAGGGTTTTGAATTTTCTGCTACAGCAGATGGTCAGCTCCGAGCAGATAATAGTTAACGCTTTCTCTCTACCAGATCAGAACAACGTGAGCCGCTGGCCCATCTGAGGATTAAAAGGAGAGATAACAAAGACGGTTAACCCTTCCGAGGCTCCTAGGGAGAGGCTGGCCCTGGCCTGAGGGGGTCCGTGGAAAACTTGGGTGTATAGGCCAAGGCTTCAGGGACCTAAGACCTTGGAGAGGAACCCAGGACACAGGAACTGGGATGCTGGGGAAGTAGCCACTCTGGGATGAGAAGCAGTTATCTGTGTGTTTCCTGGTGGTGATGCAGTTCCTTTCTACCTGGCCAAACAGACTCCCTGCTCCTGTCTCTCCTTCCTGCCTCCTGTCCACACCTCCTTCCCCACTCCCTAGTGTTAGACATCACCTGGCCTTCCGTCACATCCTGGACCTCAATGTCCTCCACGAAGTGTGAGACGAGTCCCTGAAGGTATAGGAACCATCTAACATGGATCCTTGGCCCTCCTGCTGGCCTGAGTTGCTTCCTAGATGTAGGGTTACTGGGAGACTTGTAAGGCCTGGGATCTCCAGAATCCAGCCTCCCACGCGCCGTGAGGTGATGCTTGTGAAGATCTACAAGAGGCTCACAGAGTCCCACAGTCACTGGGCAGCAGAGCATGCCCAGGCTAGTGTCATGCTTCAGGCCTTGGAGGCCCCACTCCCAACAGCAGCAGGAGGTCCCTTCACCAGACACACTCTGCCACTGGGCCAGAGTGGCCAGCTGGGATCCCAGCTCCAAGTCTCTGCTGAGCTGGCAACACTCCCCCCCACAAAGGCACACCCCCCCAGGCTCTTGACTGCTACCACACCCTAAGAACCCTGTACCCTACACTTGGCTTGCACCAGTGGGACCTTGCTTTGATTCACACTGTGTAGGTTACTAGTTGTTTGTTTGTTTGCTTGTTTTTGCTGGCTTCCGTGAAAGAAGTCACTGCAGATCCTGGCTGTGGAACCTGGCCCAAGGTGACTTGGGCTTGGCCCATCTAGTGGGGAAGGCAAGGCAGTTACAAATGGCTCACAGGAGGGCCACACGGCGCAGATTGAATTTATAAAATACAAGGCAACCACTGGAGCTAAAATTTTATTGTTTATAAAATATTAACCTTCTTATTACTTTTCATTGCACTTTCAAATAAAGCACAGCAAATTAGGAGCA
>NC_141545.1:21778102-21785602 GCF_021556685.1 Rattus norvegicus | reverse complement strand
ATCCGATGGGGGGGCGGGGGCACGTGCGCGCTCCAGTTGGAGCCAAGTGACTCCCCGCCGCGCCACCGCCAGCCCGAGGGCCTCTGAAGAGCTCTCGAGCCGGGCGGGGTCGACTCGGCCACCCCCACCGTCATTAAAGTCCCCCACTCCAACGCTTGAGATTTTTTTTTTCTTTTAGGGTCCCGAGCACATGAGAAAAAAAGAGAGAAAGAAAAAAAGCCACTGGGCGATTGAAATGGTCGCATTGAGATGCGTGGAGCCGGCTGCGGCGCACGGACTCACTCAAGGGGTCAAGTGACGGACGGATTGTTCGCTCCTTCATAATAATATTAATTAAACAATTTGCATGCTAATAAGGTAACAATTATCAGGGCCTCTGTTGAAAGATTCAGGTTATTACAACACGCCAATCTGAAGGCCAGGGGTCAGAGAGTGAGAGGCGAGCGAAATTTCAACTCAAATTAACATTCTGTCAGCTCCAGAAAATGGGATAAATAAAGTCGAATTAATTCATTATAATAAAGAGAGATGGGCGAGGAGCGGGGCCGGCGCCCGCCCCCTCTGCTGCCCTCCCCTCGGGCTGGATTGATCACAGCTCTGTATTCCAAAGCACGCGCCGGTCGCATTCCAGATCGCGAGCGCGACAGAAAACCAGGCGGCAGTGGCCACGGGCAAAATCGAGCCGGATGGGCAGCGTTTACGTGTAGTATTTATAGCGAAAGAAATTAAATTATAGCGAAAAGTAGTGCTCTTGGCCCTTGACCTCGGGATTAACCCTTGCAGCGCCCTTCTAGTGCCACTAGGAATGGGGAGTGGTGTCCCCCACCTCCAGGCCTGTCTGCAACTCTGTACATCCCCCACCTCTCCTTCAGAGACAGAGGGAAGGAGTAATTAAGTCGAACTTGGTAGTCCAGCCACTGTAAATTAGAAGCTAGGCCTGATTGCAGTCCTGCTGGGGTCCAGGCCCAGGATGTAAGTGTTGGGGGAAACACCCCAAAGAGGCAGCCTGGTTCCCTCTCTGCCAGCTCAGTGGGTCAGGGCACACACACGCGCGCGTGCACACACCACACACACACACACACACACACACACACACACACACACACACACACTGGACTGGCACACACCATTCTGGCCTGGCCCTCTTTTTTCCTCTTTTTCGGGGCTTCGTGGCCTCGCTGGTGTTACTTTCACCCAAAGCAAACATGTCACTGGCCCTGGGGCTGTGTTGTTTAGGGGTCCCCCTTCCCGGGGCAGGCGGTCTAGGAGTATCAGAGTACTAGGCCTACAAATTTGGGGCCAGCAAAAGCCACCTCTCCAGTGGCAAACTTGCGTTTACAAAGGACACATACACGTATACATACCCATTCATCCTGGGTAGGTCCATCTCGGCTCACAGTCAGAGCTTGCCGCTTATTTAAGGATGTGTCCCCTAATGATTTAGTTTTGAAACTATCAATATTTTACAGTGGAGAAGGGAATGACATCTCACTGCGAACATAATTTAATTATAATAGATGGGTTAGTACCTCCAACCCATTCTTCAGAGCTGACTCACTCCGAGGGAGATTTATTTATTTATTTATTTATTTATTTATTTATTTATTTATTTATTTAGAAGCATTCGTGGGCCATTGGTCATTATCCCGTTGTCCTTCCTCCTTCCACACACCCTCCTCTTCTGGGCTGGCGTCCAGGATCCATATGGGTGGGAGTTAAGTGGGGTTAGGGTGCCCCAGCTGCCACCACCCTGTCTATATTGATGGGATAACTGCCAATCAAGGAGGAGGGCATCGGGTTAGACTCCATATAGGTGGGGGCTGCATTTGGCTGGAGTCACTGTTTGGAGGTTCTCCTCTCTGTGACCTCTCCTCTCCTCCTCCCCTTACTTTCCCCCCATTCTCTTTTCACTCTGGACTCTCGGTCCGTCCATCTACTCCCACTTTCCTTCCCTTTCCTCTCTCTCTTTCCCTTGTTCCTCTTCATCCTCCCCTCTGTCTACCCTCCTTTTTCACTCTCCCTTCTCTTTATCCTCCTTCCCGTTGTTTTCTCTTCTCCTCTCCTGCTTTATCCTTTGCTTCTCTCCGGTCTTTGCGTTCCATTCCTCCCTCCTTCCTTTCTCCCCATTCCTTCCTTTCCTTCCTCCTCCATTCTCCTCCCCTTTCTTCTCCCCTCCGCTTCATCCTTTCCTCCTCTCCATCCACTTCCTCTCCTTCCTCCCTTTCTCTTTCTGCACTCCCCTCCCCCAACCCCCCCCCCCTTTTCTGAGCTTGTCCTTCCTTCTCCTCTTTCTTCCCCTCGGTCTTCCAGTTCGTTGGGACACTTCTCTCCCCTTTCTCTCCTCCGCTCTTCCTCCCCCTCCTCCTCCTGCTCTCTTCCTCCTCCCTCTGCAGCCGCCGCTCGCGGCAGCCCGCAGCCCCGGAGAGGCGGCTGGTAGAGAAGCCCTTGTAGTTTTAAATTCAATGTGACAGTTTCGGAAAGAGCGGATGATGAATCTCCCATTATTGGATCAGTCTATTTGCCGCTCAATGTCTCTCTGTAATTGGAGCAACATCACTTTAAAGGTTCAGAGAGTACAGCATTTCTGGTGAAAAATCCCCACAACACGCCGGCGAATGTTTTAAAGGGAAATCTATTAGAAGGAGGCAAGGGGCGGGAGCGGCGGGGGGCAGGAGTGGGGGGCTCGCCAGGGCCCCCGGCCGGCCGAGCGCGGCGGCGCCCCTCCCTCCCCACCCCGTCTTGTTGTGACAGCTCCTGATACTGTTTATGGAGGTGCGTGTCAGGTATAATTAGCAATCGATATGGAAAACGTTTCCTTGCACCCAGCACGCCTCTGACGTCAGAGCCGATTAGCGCTTCTTATTGGTCCCAAATTCCCCGGGCCGCGGCTAATTATCGAGAGCTTGATGTTGATAAAGTAAAGCGGCGGAGCGCGGGCCGAAGCATGTGTAGGGCTCCGGGCCCCTGTCCCCGCCGCCGTCCGCGCCCCCGCGCCCCACCAGCCCCGCGCGCGAGATGATGGACGGTCGCCTCCTGGAGCACCCGCATGCCCAGTTCGGGGGCTCGCTGGGCGGCGTGGTGGGCTTCCCCTACCCGCTGGGCCACCACCACGTGTACGAGCTGGCCGGTCACCAGCTGCAGTCGGCCGCCGCCGCCGCCGCCGCGGCCTCGGTGCCCTTCTCCATCGACGGCCTGCTCAGCGGCTCGTGCGCTGCAGCAGCCGCCTCGGTGGTCAACCCCACGCCGCTGCTGCCGGCCGCCTGCGGGGTGGCGGGCGAAAGCCAGCCCTTCAAGCTTGCAGGTAGGATGGAGGCGGGGACACGGGGAAACACAACGGGGGGCCTCGGGGGTGGGGAGCACCAGGTCGTTGGGGAGTAGCCACCCACTCCTCTGTGCGTCCCGCACCCGAGGTGGGTGCAAGCGGGGCAAGATTCTGCCGGGTGGCTGAGCCTTGCAGCGTCCTGTGCATGCCCGCAGACTCGGGGGATCCAGACAAGGAGAGCCCCGGCTGCAAACGGAGACGCACCCGCACTAACTTCACCGGCTGGCAGCTGGAGGAGCTGGAGAAGGCATTCAATGAGAGCCACTACCCGGACGTGTTCATGCGCGAGGCGCTGGCGCTGCGCCTGGACCTGGTCGAGTCCCGAGTTCAGGTAAAGATTGGTGTCGCCCAAGGAGTCCGAGGTCCCGCACTAGGCGTGCAGAGCGCTGTGAGGCAGGGCCGCCTTTGTTCTAAGTGACTGAGAGGTGTTTCCAGGCTCCGCGCTGCTGGCCAGGGTGGGGATTACGAGGGTTGAACCCCTTCTTCCATCTGGAGGTAACTTGAGAGTGCCGAGGTGATTTGAGAGAGATTTGGTGGCGCCCCAGTAACCACTGCAGTGACTGCGTTCGATCCGGGGAAGCCCGGTGTAGATTGGCTGCTGCCGCAGCTCAAGGTCTGGAAAGGGGCAAGGCTGTCGAGGCTCGGAAAAGTCCCTCAGGAGGGGACAAAGTGGGCCCGGGCCCGAGAGCTCTTGGCGGAGGCTTTCTCCAAGCCCCGAAGCAGAGAGATATCTGTTGGTTTACCTCTGGCCTGTGAAATATTAAGATAGAAACACGTTGCAAACGACCGCTGGGGGGTGGGGGTGAATTCATGGAAACTTACGCGGTTAACACATTGGAAAAGAGGGAGTTTTTTTTTTAAAGGCGTCTAAATTTAAGACCTTTCCCCATTAAATTTCTCTCTCCCCAACCTCTTCATTATTGGATTTCATGCGAAGCCAGGAGGCAGTATTCTTTTTTTTTAAGCGTCAAATTGGCATAATAAAATTCCAGAATTAATGTCTGCATAATTAGGTGCTTTCCTAGAGTACAGAGGGGTCTGTGTCATTAGTGGGTGCCTGGGATAGACGCTGACAAAATACCGGTTTAGCACCCTAGTTTTGCCTGAAATGTTTGGGTCCTTGCCTTTGGCCCTCTTCTGTTTAAAAATCCCTTTATCCAATTTGTTCTGTGGCTTAAGCGTAGTCCGGATCTTTTCATTTCTCCTGTAATATGATCGTAATTTGTGGTGATGAAGTAGTCCGGAAATTGCACTCCCTCCCCCCAAAAAAAAAGTTTTGGAAAAGGAAAGAGAAAGCTTCCCAGGGTTTTGGCTTAGTCTAGGAGACTTCTGCACAGAGCAGGCTCCCTTCGAGCTGGTTTGGTGTGCAATTCTGCCAACTTTATATGGCCACAACAAAGCACTTCCATTGCCACATTCTGCAGAGGATGGTAGCTTTACCCAGGGCTTCGAGGGCCTTGGCCTAGGGAGCAGTGGTCTTGGGAGCTTTTGTGATCTTTAAATTCTTCTTGACGGTTCCAGACAAGGCCTGCAGAGAGCATAGAGGAATGCAGAACACCTCTGCTTTCTAGGGGAGGGGGGGTGGCGGTCAGCCTCGGGCCTGCTTGCCCATCTTGTAGCACCCCAGATCGAGCCAAGCTAGACTGCTTTGGAAAGGCTCTGTGGTCCCTGTCTCTAGGTCCTGCATAAAGAACGATGTGTGTAGTTGTGCTGGGGGATGTGGGCGACTGAAGGTCCATCCAAGTTCAGCTTCACGGGCCCTTCTTGAGGAAGAAGTACCCAGATTTCCCTTCAAGGGAGATCCTGAAATGTGGGCTTTGAGCGTCTCTTGGGGGTCAAACATAGGTGTGGAGGGCTGCCGGCTCAGCACAGCCTTTCCTGCCCATCACCAGGCCAGGCCCCTTAGAACTGAGAGATACCAGCGAGGGCAAATCGGGGCCCTGCTTTCTGCCCCCCACACCCCAACCAGGAACTCTGGACAGCGCGGGGTCACAGGCCGCACGGGCTTTGCCTGAGGAAGGGGCAGCTCCCTGGGGCCCGAGGTGAGAAGTCAGAGCGGGAAGCTGGCCAAGAGGTCCATCTATGCTCCTTCCGGGTGGATGAGATGCTGGCCAGAAGCTGCAAGCCGAGTATCAGCATCCAAGGGCCGGTGGAGAGCTTGCCCTGGCTCCGGCTGCTCCCGCTGGAGCCCAGGTCGCTCAGGCGCGCTTGGGAGGTCCGCAGCCCCCGCGGAGGGCTAGCCAGCCTGATCGTGCCTTCCCCCCTCCCCCTTTGTCCGGCTGTTCTAGGTCTGGTTCCAAAATCGCCGGGCCAAGTGGAGAAAGAAGGAGAACACCAAGAAGGGCCCGGGCCGGCCAGCCCACAACTCGCACCCGACCACGTGCAGCGGGGAGCCCATGGACCCGGAGGAGATCGCTCGCAAGGAACTGGAGAAGATGGAGAAGAAGAAACGCAAACACGAGAAGAAACTGCTCAAGAGTCAGAGCCGCCACCTGCACTCGCCCGGTGGCCTGTCCCTGCACAGCGCGCCTAGCTCAGACAGCGACAGCGGTGGCGGAGGCCTGTCTCCAGAGCCACCCGAGCCTCCACCGCCGACCGCCTCGGCCAAGGGCCCTGGAGCGCACGGCTCTGGCATCGCGGGCTCCGCTCCGGTACCTCCTGGCGAGCCACCCGCGCCTGGCACCTGCGACCCCGCCTTCTACCCGAGCCAAAGAAGCGGCGCCGGCTCGCAGCCGCGGCTAGGCCGCCCGGCGGACAAGGACACGGTCCCTTGCGGGCCCGGAGCGGCGTCGACTGCAGGCCTGCCTAAGGCTAGCCCGTTCAGCGTGGAGAGCCTGCTGTCCGACTCGCCACCGCGCCGCAAAGCCACCCCAGCCAACACTGCGGCCACAGCGGGGTTGGACTTCACGCCGGGGCTGCCGTGCGCACCTCGGACCCTGATTGGCAAGGGCCACTTCTTGCTCTACCCCATCACGCAGCCCCTCGGCTTCCTGGTGCCACAGGCAGCGCTCAAGGGAGGAGCAGGCCCTGAGTTGGTGCCCAAGGACGCGCCCCCCGCGCCGCCCGCGCCGCCCGCACCGCCCGCGCAGGCCAGCTTCGGGGCCTTCCCCGGACCTGTTGGCGCTGCGGACCCGGCTTTCGCCCGTCGCAGCCCTGAGGTTGTTGCCTCCCCTGGGCCACCGGCTCCCGCTTCTTTCCGGGACCTAGCAGCGGCGGCAGCGGAGAGCGGTGCCGGGGACTGCGCGGACGCGGGGACCGTCTGCCCCGCGGCCCCGCCGCCCCCGCCCCTCGAAACGTCGCCCGGTCCGGGCCCCAGAGCCCCCAGTCCACCCGGAGAGCCAGCCACTTGCGGCGCCGCTGAGCCGGGCGCTGCTACGGGATCCAGCCCGCCCGAGGGCGAGGAGGTGGACATGGACTGAGCTGGGGACCGCGGCCGGAAGAGGCGCTTAGCCAGCCGAGCCCGCTCGCTCAGCCCCAGACTCCCAACGAATCAGGTGATCGGCTCTTAGAGACATTGCTTTTCCCTCCTGCTTTTTTTCCCTTCCTTTTATTATTATTTTTAAAGGCAAACGAAAACGCTGTGTCGATGGGGACCAAGGCAGCAGCTGCAGGTCCTGGGGTGAGGTCCCCTCCTTAGGAGGGATCAAAAGACCCCGTATCCCCTAACCCACAAAAACCCCACAACGAGAATCCTCAGCCTTGTAAAATGCAAAAATGTCTAAGAATATTTATATATGTACCATTTTTTATAAATAAAGCTGATCAAACGCAAACTCTGGGCTCCATCGTTTTTAAATTTTGGGCTGCTCCCCCTACCTCTCCCTCCTCCTCCCAAGGACCCACTCCTCTTTTGGGGAGCGGGTGCCTGGGAGGGGAGTCCACACCTCCCCCCAAGTCCTCGCTCTGAGCTTCCTTTTGTGTGCGTGTTTGTGTTTTCTGATTGAACAAATGTATGCAACCTCAGCTCAGCTTCCCCTCTCAGAGCCTCTCCCGCGATCCCCCCTCCTACTCGGCGCCACTTCCCTCCCCCCTTGCGTGTTTCTCTCTCTCTCTCTCTCTCTCTCTCTCTCTCTCTCTCTCTCTCTCACACATACACACACACACACACCACCACCACCACCACCACCACCACTACCACCACCACCACAACCATCACCACTCCGCGCGCCCTGGCGTGC